>NW_007727115.1:114874-133731 GCF_000696425.1 Galeopterus variegatus | reverse complement strand
AGGCACACTGTGCCAGTACCTTGGGGCCTGTCCCAGGGACCCAGGACATGGAGAAAGGGACTGGACCCCTCTCCCACAACCAACCACATGGCACCAGCACCTTGGGGCCTGCCTAGGGACCAGAGGCATGGAGAAGGGGACCAAACACACCCCACAACCAGGCATACCACCAGTGCCAAGGAGCATGCCAAAAACAGCACCTCCACGTGGGTGGCCCACCATAGCCACCACAGTAACCATGGCTGCTGCAAAAGCAGGTAGATGCCACAACCACCACTCAGATGGTCCTCCAACCACTGGAGTGCATTCACACAAGAAGAGTCACCAGCAGAGACAAAGAAAAGGAGCATATCTCTTTCCACAAAACCCATTCAGAGTGACAGAAGCATCTGCTCTATGATAATATTGGGGGACCTGATCACATCTCTCAGCATTGGACAGATCTTCTAGGCAACAAGTTAACAGTAACCATTATTCTTTCAGAAGGAGAGAAGAAATCTAGGTCAATTAGAGGTGGGAGGGGGAGGGACCGGGGGAAGGGGAGAATTTGTACAAGGGGCATAAAGAATAGTTAAGATTTGTAACAATATATATGCTAGTTACATTGATTTAATCAACATATCTCAATGTTCAACCCCAAAATATGTATAATCGATTTTGATTCAGTAAACAAAATAAAACAACAAGTATGGAATTGTAAGTAGATGTTCTGAATTAAAAGAAAAGAATTTCTGACTCACTGTGAATATACAAGTCTTTACAATCATTTTAAATTTTACTTTAGGTTGACTTTATGGTTTAAATGCCTTTTATGGTTATTTGTCCTCTTTAAAGTAATAAATATTTTCTGCTTGTATTCTATAAATAATGTATCCTTTCTTCCTGAAACAGGATTCTGGACTTAGGATTTATGTAAAAAACACTAAAACATTATAAATCCATGTAATTAAAAAACAGATTAAATGTTGTAGACAGTAAGTATTATAATAGTTTAAGATCAATAAATATTACCCTGAGGCAAAATTGTCAGGTAAAACTTTATTGAAGGAGGTAAAATTTGAATTGGCCTTAAAAATCAAGGTGAGTTTTGGTTAATCAGTAAGAAGAAAGATCATTCTTTGGTATGGGCCAGGAAAATAAATGAAATATTCATAAGAACCTGAAGAGAGATCAAAATGAGGGCAGGATGTTTGGAGGGCATGAAGAGACAGTTTTTAGTCAAACATGTAATTTTGTTGATATAATTTACATGGGAAAAATTGTGCTTAATCTAGCATCCCAATCATGTCTACCTCCAAAACCCTTCCCAATAAGATCAGATTTTGCTTTCTTTCCTCTATTAATTTCCTTGGCACATTCTACTTGTTTGTAATTCTCACCTGATATTTCTTATCTCAATATAATCTACATTGAAATCCCCTGTTTAAACTTAAGCATTTCTGGAGCCTTTACCTTCCATTTTAGCTTACATTAACTTCACCTTCTGTTGCATTCTGTCACCCCTCTCCTCCTGGGTGATGGAGACACAAAGGATTACTCAAAGCCCATCTCTTCTGAGCAATAAGAAACCCCAAAGGAGTTAATTTCCTGGAACCCTCAGGAGAAAGGCATTCCTCCTCGGGAAATTAACACCAGACTGGGGTTCTTTCTCAGTATTTATTCTCTAAGCCGGAATGTTACAGAAAAGGAACGTGGGTAGAGTTATGGCTAAGTATAGTTTAACAATAGAGGCTGGTAACATCAGTGAAGTGACAAAGTGACATTCCATAATGCAGTTTGCAAAAGGTTAAGTCAATCCACCAACAAAAGCTTTTTCTTAGCAAATACTGTCTTTTCCTACAGCAGTTTCCTTAGTATTTTTACATAACAATAAAGCAACTTTAGGTTAACCTGCTCTAAGGACGTCTGTCTTTGAGCCCACAATTTTGTTGTGTTACAATTCTTTATCTACATCAGAGACTTTAGCCTGGGGAAAGTTTCCTGTCTTTTGCAAGCTTAACATTTCCATATGTAATTTTAGAAAGTTAGGTTATACCTGAAACTACAGGATGTTGGAAACTAGGCCGTGCGAAATACATATGCTTTATAAATGTTAGTATACTCCACAACCTTCTATATTTCTCTAGTACTTATTTGAACACATAGCTAAATTGATGGCCATAATTACAGTCTTCACTAAATACCGTGCAACCTCATACCTAATTTTATTAATTTATGATCTAGTTAATCCTGTAGCAGCTCTCAATAAGAAAAATACTGTTGTTATTCCCATTTACAAAGGAGGCAGCTGAAGCACAGATTCAGATCTTCATTTACTAAATCCTAGCATGTTAAGCACAGTGCTTAACGTAGAATGAGGATTCTATTTTACCTTATGTGATTAGATATCTTTTTATGCATATGTGCTATGTTTCCTTTTGGGCAGATACACCATGTTTTATATTTACTTGCTTTTCTCATTTTATGAAGCATAGTATCTCTCTGAAATATTGAATAAATATTTGTTGATTGATTGATTGATTCAAAGCTGTTTGACTTAGATTGCTAGGGGCTTTGGCATCTAAGCAATTTTAAATTTTCAAAGGTTTGTGAGTAATAGACTGATGGAAGTGGTGATTTTGGAAGATTTAGCTAGAAGTGAGAGATTGAAAAGTAATGATTAGAGAGCCCATAATCCAAGCATGATATGATAAGCATTCAGGCAGAATCAGTTTTGTGAGAGTAACAGAAAACTGGCAGATATAGAATAGGAAGTGCTCACTGGCTTTATGATTGATTGTGGACACAGATGTCAAAGTTGAAGCTTAGGTCATTGAAGAATGGTTGTGTTATTGACAGAAGCATGGAAGCCTGGCAAAGATAAATTAGTCTGTGTGGAGAATATTGACATGTATTTGTCAAATTTTGATTTGTGTTAGAACATTGAGTGTGTTACAACATTCAAGTGGAATATTTAAGTAGAAATATCCAGTCAGTACTTAACTCCATAAGATGTGAAATTATAGACCTGTCTGGGAATGGGTCTTTCAGGTAGGAGGGCTGTTGAATTTAAGAGTATACATTTTCCAAAGGAGAAGAATGTAAAAAGAGAATAGACCTTTATAGACAAATAATGTAATATATCTCCTTTATAATTAAAGTACAATTTACCATTTTTAGTGGCCTCATTAAGTTTAATAAACCTAGATATATAACTGAATATGTAGATTTTATTTTAAATTTGTGTATCCCAATTGAATTTAAATGTTCTGTATTTGTATTACTATAAATACTCCAATGTATATTTACTGTGAATTTGGACTTTAAAATAACTAACTTTTTACTGCACATTCATCAGTTGTAAAGTTTTCTCCTTTTACATAACAACACACAAGAAACAAGAAATCTTTTTGTTCTTCCTTAAAGTATATGTCTTCCTTCAAACATCCAGGATTAGGTCACTTTATACCAGCTGCAATTAACCTTCTTATAAGCCACCAAAATCTTTGGTCTGGATTACTGTAATAGTCTTTGTCTGGTCTCGTTTCTATCCTTGTTTCGTTATAATCTATTGTCAACATAGATCATATCACCCTTCTGCTCAAAACCCGCCTATGCATGGTTCCCTGTGTGACTCAGAATAAAATCTAAGTCCTCACCAACACATTGACCCTCTCTTACTGTCCATGTTTCTACCTCAAGGCCTTTGCACTGGCCATTGTTTCATCTGCCTTCTACGTGCTTCTCCCTAAATCAGTATGGCCAACTACCTTTCTTTGTTCAAGTCTTTGCTCAAATGTCAAAGACATTCTCTGGAATTTATCCTGACTCTCCTCCCATTTAAATTGCAACCTTGTCCTCACCCTCAACACTTCTGATCCCCTTACTTCGCTCTACTTTTTCTAATAGCACTTTGCACTAATAAAGCATACAATTCATTTTACATTTTATATATACGAGGGTACTTAAGAAAGTTCGCAGTAGGGCCGGCCTGGTGGCGCACTGGATAGTGCGCCGCTTGGGAAGCGCGGCGGCGCTCCCGCCCGAGGGTTCAGATCCCACATACAGACCGGTTCCCGCTCACTGGCTGAGCGAGGCACGGAAGCAGCGCCGNCGCCCGAGGGTTCAGATCCCACATACAGACCGGTTCCCGCTCACTGGCTGAGCGAGGCACACCCACAGGAGCAGCGCCAAGGGTTGTGATCCCGTTGCTGGTCCCCGGTCCGGTACAGGGGCAACACTGAGGGTTGCGATCCGTTGCCGGACACGGAAAAAAAAAAAAAAATTAAAAAAAAAAAAAGTTCGCAGGAAATAGAATTAAAACATAATACAAATATTTCCATGAACTTTTTAAAGTCCCTCATAGACAAACACACACACTCACGATGTTTACATATTCATTGTCCATCTTCCTTTGGCCAACACACACATGCACACACACACACATTGTCTAGCCCCATGAGGCCACGGATATTTGCCTTGTTCACTGTTTTATCTCAAGTGCTTAGCAATGTACCTATCACATGTAGACACTTAATATATATTTGTGGAATAGATAAATATAATAACAGTTGCTAACACTTATTAAAGTCTTACTTCATACTTTTCTAAACACTTTAATTACTATAACAACCTTAACGAAGTAGATAACCTTTTATCCCCATTATACAATTCAGGAAACTGAATCATAGGTTGGTTAAGTAACACGTCCAGTTCTATATAGCTAAAATTCAAACCAAGCAGCCTAATTTGGAACTACACCTCCAAGCCATTACAGTATGGGACTTCTATTGAAGATGTTTGTTATATTTAGTGCTGTACAGTTTTTATAGTAGAAGCAGAAGATGTATATCATCCTGTTATATATGCTATATACAGAATACTTCTCATGTACCTGGGTTCACATTGATAGTATACTGATTAAATATAAAGATGAATGTTATTCATTTGTAGACTTCAAATAGTAAGCTCAAAGGAATAGAAAATTACATCAAAAACTTACGGTCTTATTTGACAGATTAGCAGGCTCAACTAATAACATCCATTACTAGTTAAACACAGTCTGAAGGCTGCAAAGCCATGGTACTGTCAACTATGTTATATGGGTCTAATATCTGAATCCTTATCAGTGTCATTTTCATTTCATAGACAGGTCTCATTTATCATACTGTTGTTCTATATTTCACATCAAGTGTCAAGATAGTCTCTGATGTCAAAAATTTAGAGGCGGTGATTTTTCCAGATTTGCTTATCAGAATGCAGTGGTGCTAGACACAAAGAGAAAATGGATGACACTGGATTTCTAAGGCAGTTTGTCATCAGGTGTACTTTAGGATAAGTGTCATTCTGGAGACCATATAAGAGAAGTTGCAAGAATGTAAACTAAAGCTACCCGAAGTTCTGCAGTAGAAAAGTTATCATAGCAGACAGTCTAGCACAATATAATGTGACTCAGACTCAGCAATATTTTGCTTGCATTGCAATCAATGAGTCAGTGACCATGAATAAATATAAGTCCAAATAATGATTAAAGGGTGATCTAACAGATGTGCTAAAAGGTTTATTATTAAACAATAATTGTCTGGTCCCCCCAACATACTTGATATCCATGTGAATATGTTTATATATATAGAATTATCATAGGTATATAAAAAAAGAAAATGCAAGGGGCAGACTGTACTTCAGAGATTACAGTGATTCTTTTTTTTTGTCTAAACACATTTGATAGACTTTGTTTTATAATAAAATCTTTTTTATCTCCTAATCTCGTAAATAGCAAAAAATGATCTGTACCAGGAAAATGAATTACAGAGAGGTTAAATGGCTTTCCTGGGGGAAATCATTCCATTTATTGGCAAAGCTAGATTGGGGTATAAAGAACCTGTTTTTAATATGTCTTAGACTAATAACAAGTGCAAAATATTGGTGACTATGAACGGGGTAATTGTCATGAACTATTTCAGCATATTCTGCTTAGAGTTTCCTTAGTATTGATTGATTTTTTGTTTGTTTGTTTTCTTTTACTTACCATATATTGACTGTCATTGTTATTGACATCGTAATTCAGGTAAAGCTCATAAAGAGAAATATTTTGTCACTTTACTGTCAGGACCGACAACTTTTTATGAAGAAGGGTCTAAAAGAGACCAAGTTTTCACTTCCAAGCTCGAGGCTACTTACCCAAAAATAGAGAACTTAACCAAATCCCTACTTAGGAGTTTCTAGTCCATCATTTGGTTCTTCCATTTCTCGGAGGGTCAGTGTCTGCCTCCCTCTAGTTTTTAACCATGTCACTTAAAATATTCTAGAGAATCTCTCAGAATACTAGACGGGATGATTGATATCTGAGGTTTTAGAGATGTGCTGTGATGTTATTTGTTGCCTTCCTGCCTGAGTAATGTTGTGTGGTTTCTTCTGTTGCTTGGGCTCCATTTGTATGCACTCCATATTGGCTTGTGTCCATAGAACTCTAAACTGCTACAGTTGCAGTAGCAATTATTTTATTGTTTAAAACAAACAAAAAACATACTACTAAGACATTTTATCTGAACATATAGCCTTTCTGAAAGCTTTTACAGGATTACACATTGCCCCTTCCCATGCAGCCTTCCACAAAATGTAGTTATGTAGACATGGCTTGCAGCTCATCAATAGTACACATTTCTGGTCTTACCACAGACCCATTGTATTAGAATCTCTCTATATACTGAGTCTGAGAATCTGTTTTTTAAAGTACCTCAGTTCAATTTCATGAACACAAAATTTGGAGAATTCTCTTGAGAACCACTGACTTAGGTTGAGTTATCAACCTTTTTTGATCCTCAAATAGGATAATAAAAGTTGAAGAAGCCTTTTTGGAATATGGCTGGCCCAGGTGAGGGTTTCACATTCCACAACAGGTCATGCAACAAGGTCAGCTGGTATAAGGCTAAAAGGTATTCTAAAATTTCAGGTAACAAGAGAGTAGCAGCTTATTGCAAACAACTGACAGAGCCAAAATACTTTGAGAAGCAAGTAGTTGAGTTTTATTACTATTTTCATGAAGAACTGTTCTATTTTATTGCTCTATTACCATTTTTTAGTTTAAGACAAATATTGTAATGCTTAGGAATTTCAAGCACAACATAACGTGCAGCCTCTGGGAAATCAAACACAGTTGCATCCTTTGTCACCTGGATGTAGATAATACCTATTTATATCTCTTCTTGCAGGCAAATCCAGAAGGACTTGGCCTAGCTATCGTATTATCTATATCACATCTGCCATTTGGTGTGGCAGCCTAGTAAGAACTAATGCTGCCTCGGAGAAGTTGATGTAGCTTGATAAATAAAAAGAAGACCTCAAGGGTAGGACTAGAAACATGTAACTATCAAGAAACAGAGGAATCTTTTGTTAGAACGTCAAAGTAGGATTTCAGCCCATTTGGTGTGGCAGCCTAGTAAGAACTAATGCTGCCTCGGAGAAGTTGATGTAGCTTGATGAATAAAAAGAAGACCTCAAGGGTAGGACTAGAAACATGTAACTATCAAGAAACAGAGGAATCTTTTATTAGAACGTCAAAGTAGGATTTCAGTTTATTTTGTGCAGTGACAGTGGTCACCCAAGACACTTCCTTTTGCCATTATATTATCAGAAGCCTGCTTTCTTTCTTTTCTTTGTTCTATCCTTGTTTCCTCCCTCCCTTTCTTCATTTCTTTTCTTACACTCTCTTTGTTGTTTGTTTGTTTGTTTGTTTTTACTAAAGACCCAATTAATTGGTTCCACTTTAAGCAGGATTATGGCATGGTATAGTGGGAAGTTCATAGGATACCTTTAAGTATTTCTGTTCATGTCAACAATCAGTAAGATAGTCTGTCCTAGCTTAACAAATGTATCCTTTCCAGGAAATTAGTATTCTAAGAGAGAAACTAAAAAGGAAATAGAAAAAGATTATTTCATTTAGTATTCTGGGTATCTTAGCATACAAAGAAGACTCAGAACTAGAGTGTCATTACTATGTGTGTACTGGCTGATACATTTTTAAATGCTATCTTATTCACTTATAATTACATGGTAGTAGGGACTGAATTGTGTCTCCCCAAATTTCATATGTTGAAGCCTTAATCTCCAATGTGACTGTATTTGGAGATAGGATCTTTAGGGGGTAATTAAGTTTAAATGAGTCCGTCTTAGGGAGGAGCCCTAATCTGCTAGGATTGGTGGTCTTGTAAGCAGAAGAAGGAAGAGAGATGTTGCGTGTGTGCTATCTCGTCCTCTCGTTCTCTCTGTAGCACGTAGCAAGGAGGTACCCATCTTCTGCCCAAGGGGAGAAACTTCACCAGTCACCAGTTCTGCTGGCACCTTCGTCTTGGACTTTCAGTCTCCAGAACTGAGAAAATAAATTTCTGTTGTTTAAGCCACCTGTCTATGGTATTTTGTTATGGTAGTCTGAGCAGACTAAGACATAGGGTGAATATAACTGATTCTATCACACATGCATAGAAAAACAGATCTCTCATTTTATATAGGCTTTGATCAAGAAAGCTATGGCTCTTCTACTGGAAAATCTTAAAATAGCCAGCATGAATTTCAAACACAGTTAAGTTTATTTAAAAGCAGTAAGGCAACCCTTTTGACTTCTTGGAAGTGTTGTCAAAGAAAATACTAGATTTTCATCCTATGTTCTGTTTTTACATTGACAGTAAATTATCTTCTATTGCAATAATTTCTATATTCATGAAGAATATACAATCATATGCTAGACAATTGAGAGATTATCACTTTAAAGATTTTCTTAGATTTCAAGTATCTGTTGCCATCCTGGGAGGTAGTGAATAAGGGACTGAGACAGACAAAAAGGATTCACATCAGTATTTTCTCATGATGTATGCAAGGAGGGGGAAAGAAGATGGACAGAAAGAATTTGCATATAATTTCATACTGATCTGAGTAAACTGCATGAAAAGATTGGACAGAAAGAATTCATGTAAACAGTGAAAGACAATCACAGCAGTATTTCCTCTAGCCCTTGACAAGCTTTTGGTTCTTTTTGCAATCATGTATTTTTACATGAAGAAGAAGGGACCAAAAGTGCTTTTATGGATATGACCTTGAACTGAGACAAATTGTCATTTGGGTAACAGCCAACAATATCAAATCTTAGTTTCCTTCATTTGCCATTTTCGTGATGTCATAAGTGGTCCTTGAATAAATCACTTTAAAATGATCAAAACTCAAAATCAGTTACATCTCTTGAGATTGGTTTAAGCACATTTTTAATTTTAATTTTTTTCTAGTAATAAACTTATGCTGAAGCAAATAAATGCCAGCATGTATTTTATCAATGAATAGGGGGAAATAACAATTAATTGGAACCCTATGGATTATTGTTTTCAAAAACTATTTCTGGCTTGTATATATTATTAAACAACTTTTTGCACTCTGCTTATGTTAATATTTGGTTTTGTTCCTAAGCCCATTTAACTGAAGCAGTCTTTGTTGGAGTTCATCAAACAGGCTGGTGGATTTATGTCTTTTTCTCTCAAGGCTGGTAATTTTAATATTGGGTGGGTATATAGGGGACTTGAATAAGTTTTTTTGAAAAAATTATTCACTGACAGGAGAATTTAACCTAGACATAGTCTACTGTTATTTGACTAACAATAAGCATAAACCAATGGACATTAGTTTTGCCGTCTATGTGTCATGTGACTAAGTAAAATTTTGAAACTCATTTTAATCTTAGAATAAGCATAAACCAATGGACATTAGTTTTGCCGTCTATGTGTCATGTGACTAAGTAAAATTTCGAAACTCATTTTAATCTTAGATGATTGATTAATGGTTATAATGATAGATTATATTAATTGACTGCTTAGTGGTTTTAGGCATGCTGCTAAGTATTTTGCATATATTATCTAATTTACTTCCCACATTTTATTATTTTCATCAAACAGCTTAATAATTTGAAGTTTAGAGTAATTGTTTTAAGGTCTCACTTGTGGCAGATCCAGGATAGGGATACCACTTCAGGCATTTTGACTCAAATCCATTTTGTAAACTACTATACTATACTGTTTCCTTCATGCAGTTAATTTCAGTGCCTATTTTACAGATTAGGAAACTGAGGCCCAAATTATTGAATTGACCATGTAACAACTAGTTTCTTAAATTGAACGTCTAGTATCAGCACTAGAAATCAAGACCCTAAGTTCACTTTGCTTTTTATTATGATAGCTACCTTTCCAGACAACAATCTGTTGGTCCACACTGGCCATTATTATTTTCAGAACATTAAGTGTTTAAAAGGACTCCTAATGAGTATTCAATTACCAACACAGTTGTAAAATAATATTGAAGAGGCAGAACATACTGACTGGTATTCTCTTCTCAAGAAGTTAGGAATAGGTTAGATCGAATGAGGCCTCTTTTATCTACTGATATATGGTATATATAGCTTAATTTCCATTTCATTTCCATTCATTCTTCATATTGCTATATAAAGGGTATTAGGAGGCTGGCTGGATAGCTTAGTTGGTTACAGTGCATCCTTATAACACCAGGGTCACGGGTTTGGATCCCCTTACTGGCCAGCCGCAAAAAAGAAAAAGCAGTATTAGCACCTATACTAAACAAACTATATTACTTTTAGCTTCAAGTACGTTGTTTGAAAACCTATATAAAGGGTATTAGGAGGCTGGCTGGATAGCTTAGTTGGTTACAGTGCATCCTTATAACACCAGGGTCACGGGTTTGGATCCCCTTACTGGCCAGCCGCAAAAAAGAAAAAGCAGTATTAGCACCACTATACTAAACAAACTATATTACTTTTAGCTTCAAGTACGTTGTTTGAAAACAAAAAAATAGTATTATTCATAGATATTTTTTAAATATGCTAGCAAATGTCAAATCATCTCATTTTTCTTCTAAATAAAATTGGGCTTTAACTAAGTCATTATAATTAGCTTTCTTATAAACTGATTTTTATGAACCATTCTTTTTATTTCATTTTGGTTCATATGCTCTATGAAGTATTCAAGGGACTGGACAAGTGAAGAACATTTATATTAATGGTCTGTCAAAACATTTATCTCTCGAAAAATTAGTATGTACTCAGTATCAAAGACTGCACACATTTTCTTCTTGACTATTCATCTGATCTGCAAACGTATTGTCTTTATAAGTTAAATGTGTTTTGGAGTAAATTACCGTGTAACTGGTATTTCCCTCACTCATCAGAATTAGTAAAATCAGAGGGAAAGAATGTAAATGAACATCATTCTTTAGCTCTGAAGGAATTCATTACTCTGTGTTTCTTCTTTCAAAGGATTATGTGTACATTTTAAGACTACCTTAAAGTTGTGGACCTTAGTTTAATCTTAAGTCATTGCTTTAGGTAGTGTCAGGAATGAAAGGTACTGACCTAAGGTCAGTGCTTAGGATCTCTGGAATGCTTATTTGTTCCTATTCTCATGTTTGCTTTTATGGCTTTTAGGCTTTTAATGTGTGCTAATAATCTCTTTGTTGCACTTCAACAGACAAAATGTGTTGTAGCTTGAGTGTGTAAGTACCTTGTGAGCATAGGTTTGTGTTTTTTTGTTGTTGTTTTTTCCGTTATTGCTGGATTCCCGTTGCCTAAATTGGTGGCTGTTACATATTATTTGCTCAATAAAAAATTATCAAATGAATTCTAGTTTATTAAACCCTGAAATCCTTTGAGGTTTCTGGTCTTGATATGATTTTGGAGACTAAAAGAGATGGACAAAAGTCAAATGTTAGTACAGGTTCCTGAATATCATCTCTTTGAAATATCAGTTCAATACATTAAACTCACCTGTGTCAATAAAATGAATTTCTGAATGGTATTTAAGGATGCTTATCTAATCTTTAGAAGATACAAATAGTTTATTCTGAATAGAGACTATAAAATGATTTCTCCTTGATTACTTTTGATTATTTGAATGGAAATCATCATGTTGAAGAGATACCTGCACTCCCATGTTTATTGCAGCTCTGTTTACAATAGCCAAGATATGGAACCAACCTAAATGTCCGTTTGGATAAGGAAACTGTGGTATATATACACTATGGAATACTACTCTGCCATAAAAAGAATGAAATACTCCCATTTGCAACAACATGGATGAACCTGGAGAAACTTATGTTGAGTGAAACAAGCAAAGCACAGAGGGATAAATACCTCATGTGCTCACTCATACATGGGAGCTAAGAGAGAAAGGAAGGCAGGAAAGAAAGACCATAGTAGTGTCGTGATCCAACAGAAGGAGGGAACATTCCTAGGGCTACAAATTGGAGTTGAGGAGAGAGGGGGAAGGGGAGAGTGGTTGGGGGATAAGTGGGAGGGGACAAAGGGTACAAAAGTAATTTCTGGTAATGGATATGCCCCCAGTATGAATCTGGCCCCCACATCATGGGCAGGAGGGGCAACAATCAGCTTTGTATGTCATGAATATTTGTAATAAAAAATAAAATTTTTAAAAAGAAGAAACAAACCTTCATCCTATATTAACATCGGGCACCTACTAATGAAAGCGACAGATTAAGAAACTGGTATGGTTTGAATGTCCCCTCTAAAACCCGTGTTGAAATTTAATTGCCATTGTTGCAGTATTATAAAGTGGAACCTTTAAGAGGTGATGAGGCCATGAGGGTTCTACCCTCAGAAATAGATTAATGCCATTACTGTGGGAGTGGGCTCCTGATAAAAGTTCAGCCTCGTTTCTCTCTCTGTCTCATGCAGTTGCTTCCACCTTCTGCCCTTCCACTGTGACATGACATTCACCAGATGCCAGTGTCATGCTCACGGACTTCCCAGTCTTTAGAACCTGGAGGCGAGAAAACGAAGGACAGAGAGACAAAGATGATTCCATGGTTTTGGCCTAAACAACTGGAAAAATTAAGTTACTGTTTTCTGAGCTAGGGGAAAATGGGAGAGAAACAGATTCTGGGATAGAAAGAGAAGCATATCATGAGTTTTGTTTTGGCCATTTTAAGTTTTAGACTTACAAATCAAGTCTATTAGTGAAGACTGTTGGTCTGCCAAGTGGAGATTGATGTTTATCAGACTGGACATAAATGTGAGAATTGTCAATATAGAGATGATAATTAAAACCATGAGATTGGATGTGAACACCTGGGAAGGGTAAGTATAGAGAAGAGCTTTGAGACACTCCAGAGTTTAGAGTTAAGGAGATGGGAGATGGGATGGGAACAGCCAAGGGGCCTGAGGAAGAGGAGCCAGTGAAGTAGGAGCATCAGGAGTGGCATCCTGGAAGTCATGTGAAGAAAATATTACTAAAAATGAAGGAGTGGTCAGGTGCAGCACATTTTTCAAATAGGGTAAGTCAAGTAAGATTGTGGTATGACTGTAGGATTTGGCAATGGGGAAGTCCATTAGTGACCTTGACAAAAGCCGGATTGGAAAAAATCTTATTACTTAAACAAGAGTTTTGAACCACTCACCCAGAAAATATCTGAAGGTCTCTGAATTTGTGATTCTAAATAGAGGCAAACTACCTTGCTGCTGTTATGTAAATTTGGGCATATTGTCTTGCACTGTTATATTCAGATATTTTAGTCAGTTGTATAAATGTTGGTTTTAATTACTTTAACTGTCACCATTTAATTATCTGATTGCCGCAGAAAGCTTTTACAAAATGTCTTAATGTTCTTCCTGTCTTTTGGTGAGTTATATGGTAGAAAGGGCCTGTACTGTATGGAAAGACCCAGGTTTCAGTCCAAACTTCAGTAGTTATTCCTTGTGCAATCTTGAGTGAGTTAGTTAAATTTCTCTAAGTCTCAGTTTCCTCATTTGGAAGATGACAGCTGACAACTATTTTATATGGTTGTTAAGAAGATACAATGAGATAACATATATGAAGCCCCTAATCAAATGTTTAGCAAATAACAAAGTAATATAGTAAATAAGAGCTCAAGATCTGATATCAGCTGCATCCAATTTGAGATCCCAGAGCCTACATATACTAGAAAACTTATGAAAATTTCTTCACCTCTTTTAACCTCAGTTACCTCATCTATAAAATGGCGGCACTAAAAAATGCCTACCTTATAGGGATATTCAATTTAAATTAGATATTGCCTGTAAAGCTCTTAAGTGTCTTACTCAAAATAAGTGCTTGATAAATGGTATTATTTTTACTTGTTGTGGGTGTATGTTATTATGCTTGCTTTTGTAATTATTGGAAGAATAAAACCTTAGTCTTTGCATGTTAGTTCTTAGTCTTAGTGTCTAATCAGACTTGATGTCATGTATAATTTATAGTGTTTGTTCTGCTGCATGTTTTTTTTTCGTATTTTCCCTATTGTCGTTCATTAATAATGTTAAAAATCTTAAATGGTTAAGCAGCTGCATTATCATTTTCAAAGTGATGCTTGTCTCCATATAGAAATATCTAAATGGATAGAGTCAGAAGAAAAAAGATTTATGATAGGATTATTTATTTATTTTTAAATATAAATCCTTTATTTTAAAGTTCAAAATGTAATCATTTTCGTGTCCCTTTACCAATTCCTCTCTTACTCCATCCCCCTCCCGCTTTTCCTCCTCTGGTAATCTCAGTTCTCTTCTCCTTTTTTGAAAGTTCAATGTATTATTGTGATTGTTGTATTTTCCTTTTCTTTTTTTTTTATTATTTATTTGTTTATTTTTTAGCTCCCACTTAAGAGTGAGGATTTAGAAGTTATAATGTGAATGAACAAGAAATGGCTAATTTTTAAGCCAGTTTGCCTGAAGAAGTGCTTACAAAATACATCTGAACACACCTTCAGATGAGGCAGTTATGCTATGAATTACTGAGAAATTAGAGATGAAAAAAAAGATGGTTTAGATAAAAAATAAAAAACAGCCTTTACATTAGAATACTGAGACAGTATTGATGACAAAACACAGAAAACTTTTTACTTCAAGAAGACATTAGGAATCATGTAAATTAGTTCCTGATTTTATAAATGAGAGAATAGTGAATTCATGAGAGATTTGGTGACTTGTCCAGAGTTAGGGACAGGAAGAAATAATTTTCTGACTCCTACTTAAATACTCTTTCCATTAAAGCGCACATGCTTTCGGCCTTACTTATTGTCAGGAAAAAAAAAGAAAGGAAAATGCTTAGAGGACCATTTTGGTTCTCTCAAATGATACAATTAGGTACCATAAGTGATGTAAAAATTGCGGATATTGATTTATATTGTGAGGTGTTATTTTTTCTTCAGTATTTTTTTTTAATAAATGGAAAACCTAGAGAAGGACATTTGTTTAAAATGACTGCATAGCAACTAATTTTTGTAAGAGGGATGAATACTGTTGGAATCAGTTCAGAAACAAAATGTTGTAGATGGATATTTGTGTCAGATTTTCCATAATTAACTGGATCAACTATATATATCATTTCTCCAAAGTATGGAAAAATTATACATTTCTCAACAGGGTAAAAACAGTTTTAATAATTATATTTTGAAAAAAATTTAAATACTCTAATGATATGTGTACATTTAATAAAGCTTATTTTTTATTTTAAAAACTTTGGTAATGTGGAAAGGATTGATTTGACATTTGATTAGTGATATTTGAATTAAAGGATGAAGAATCAGAAAAATTATTTGCTCTAATTTTTACTTCATGCTATCAAATACATTTTTGCAGTAACTTTTAGAATCATTATGTTGTGATAAGTTCTTTAATAAGTTATATTAAGTTTGCTTCTGATTAAGTTGCTGTCTACAGTTTATAATAATATCAACCAACATTTTCATCTATTTTCATTTAACTAATTATTTTATTCAAAAGAATTATAAATAAGAACTTAATTAGTAGATCTTTTCATTGTTTATATTCATGACATAAAACTACAAAATAATTATGTCTTTTTCCCAGATTGTGATTTTTGTTTCTTTGTCTTCTTTTATAGAGCTACATTCATGGGAGCAGCCAGGCCCAATTCGTAGCAGAGTCACACATTATTCTGGTTCTGAATATCCTTTAAAATACTGATGATTGAAAAGGGCAAACCAACACTGCATGCTATTAAATTGATTTTTTTTTTACAGTGATTATCAAGACTTTTAAAAGATATTAAATTTTAAACTTTACTGTATGACTAATTTTTTAATTCCTATGCTAATTTCCTATTTTAGTATAATTTTGTTTTCTTTCTGAATTGTTAACAGACTATAACTTTCTTCTTTTTACTAATTATGAATTTCAAAGTATTGCTTTTACTCTGCATTAATTATCTCTGGCTATATTTTTTGTGAAGTTTCTACGGTTTTCTCCCTATAATGGGGAGAAAAAAGTACCCTGTCATATAAATGGCAGCATAAAAAAGGAATTATCTGAGCACTGATTCCCTCAAACATATGATAAGTCAGAAGAGGGAGAATTAGGATAGTTAGATATCTCTTTTTGGAACATATCAGACTAAGTATTGTGAGTCAGATAATAAGGTGCTGTTTATGATTTGGAGTTAAAAGGGTAAAGAAGATAGCAGGATAGGAAAGAAGTAGGATTTATGTGTGTAAATGTGAGTATTCTTAGAATGAAGTAGTTACCATTTGGGCAAACAGCTGTATTTTGGGGGAACATTGATGTTTGTGAGTCTTGTGAAAATGTTTGAAGTTTAAATTTATAGTGTTGTTTAAACATACTGAGTCATTATCAGAATCTAAAGTGTACCTATAATATCATTTATACAATTTGATTACTATCTTGATTACTAAGATTCGTATTCAGATGAAGTAGTCTAGACCAAATTCTCCAGAATTTATATAACCATAGCTGTAAAACTTTAAATCTATTAAAACACATCAAGAACACCTAGCAAAAGGAATGAAAAGCTGTGCTGAGACCGTCATCTTATTGTACAGCAGGAATTCTCCAAGGTTTCATTTCATGGATCATTGGCATCAAGCTGAGATTTAGGATGCAAAGACATTTCACAAGCAGTATGAAGTTTTCCATATGGATTTTAGCAGTAATACATCAAAGAATTAAAGTATTTTTCATGCCAATAGTAAATATTTGTTGCTTCATTTCTTCAGGTTTCTTATTTAGAGATATCTATTACAAAGAGAAAGAGAAAAATTCTTTTAACATACTGTACCTATGAATATTATCAGTAAAAGTTTAAAAGAAGCCATTTTATAGTAATAATGTTTTATTTGACTTCCACTTGATAGTCTAATATTTTTGAACTTACCACAATTTTTGTAATTTGCATGTGTATTTTTCCCTTTATGCAAAAAAAGGGTAGATATTAGATCATTAGATGCTGTTGCTATATATAATGTTTTGTTGAAAAATGTAAGAAAAAAGTCACTTGGTGTTATAGATTATAGATTTAGTAAGATTTTTTTCCGTATTTTAGTTTTTCAGTACCTTATTTAGCAAAAAAAGAACAATCCTAAGTAGTCTGTGAGAGAAAATCATATGAAAAAAGAATAAGAAACATTACAACACTTTAATATAGAGTATATGTGTGCCATCTAAGAATAACTTATGTAATGCTTTGTATTTTTCCTAGTAAAAATGCATTTTGTTTTTCATTCAGTTATACTTTTCAAAACCTGATACAAATATGAGTAAGATATTTGCTGTTTACAAGAAGGTAGAATGACAGAGAAATACTTATGTTCCAGTGTCGCAGATGCTGTAATCAATTCATGCAAAAGTAGCAGCGAGAGAGGAGCAACTCGATGCCTAGAGAAGTTGAACTTACTTTTCAGCTGGGTTTTGAAGGAGTTTCACAGACAGAGAATGAGAGAGGGAGGGTATTCCAGTAGAAGGTACAACAGGTACAAAAGCATAAAATAGAGAATATTCTTTATTGGAGGAAGATGAGAAATTCATTAAGGCCGGAATACAAATTATGAGGAGGAGATTGTAGAAAGGATGTTTAGGCTGGAGAATGAAAACCTTGCTAAGAGATTCAAATCTTATCTGAAGGTAACAGATGTATTGCACTTGATGTCCCAATTCCATATATTTGGAATTGGCTGCCTTATTCTTTATGAAGTATTCTTAGGTTGAGTCCTGAGTGTCTTGATAATTTGACTGTGGAAAGGGAAATAGTGGCATGTATATCTCATCCTTATTTAAGGAACAGAACGTCAATGGAGGTTCGCTGGAGTAACAGTATTGAGGGTAAAGTAGAAAAGGGAAAGCAGAGAAATAGGGAGGCACTAGCAGTTGTTCTGGCTGTAGAGGATGAACCTAAACTAAGGTAATGGATGAGTGATTCAATTGCTGTTTAAGAGGAAGAATTGCCAAACTTGATAACAAATGTCACAAGCGAGACTTAAGGAAAGGAATCATAGGTGATTCTGAAGTTTAGATATGTGTTAGGGGATAGCTTAGTATTAACAAAATTGAGAAAAACAATCTTTGAAGAGAAATATTTAGCCTAACAAAATTTCTAAGATTGATAAGCCTCATGTTTGATTGATGAGAAAGGGTTTAATTTGTTTAAATTGCTTAAGATCATAAAGGCAATCAGTTGAAGAGTCAAGAACTTAAAACTTTTAACCCATTTTTTCTAGTCATTAATATTTTCCCATTAAAATCTTTGTGGTCGGGCCGGCCCGGTGGCGCACTCGGTAGAGTGCGGCGCTTGGGAGCACGGCGGCGCTCCTGCCAAGGGTTCGGATCTCATATAGAGACTGGTCTGCTCACTGGTTGAGCGCGGTGCGGGCGCGACACCGAGGGTTGGGATCCCGTTACAGGTCACGAAAAAAGACAAAAAGGAAAAAAAAAAAAATCTTTGTGGTCAGCAGGCAAGTAATAGTCTCAGAAAATTACATAGTAAGTACATTTGTTGTGTATTTCTGAAAGCTCATTTTACTAAAAATATAGTAGATGTAGTTTCTTT
>NW_007727115.1:106147-113563 GCF_000696425.1 Galeopterus variegatus | reverse complement strand
GAGCGCGGTGCGGGCGCGACACCGAGGGTTGGGATCCCGTTACCGGTCACTAAAAAAGACAAAAAGGAAAAAAAAAAAAATCTTTGTGGTCGGGCCGGCCCGGTGGCGCACTCGGTAGAGTGCGGCGGTTGGGAGCACGGCGGCGCTCCTGCCAAGGGTTCGGATCTCATATAGAGACTGGTCTGCTCACTGGTTGAGCGCGGTGCGGGCGCGACACCGAGGGTTGCGATCCGTTGCCGGTCACGAAAAAAGACAAAAAGGAAAAAAAAAAAAAAAGAAAAGAATCTGTTGTTCCAAAGTTAGTTGGTTAGAATGCAGTGTCATAACACCAAGGTCAAGGGTTCAGATCCCTGTACTGACCAACTGCCAAAAAACAAAACAAAAAAACGAAGTTAGATGTAGAAGGGTTTTCATTTAGTCATTCAGCCTTCCACCAGTGAAAGAAACAATAATATAAATCCTGACAGATGATCATCTAGCTTTTTCCCATATCTAAAAATTAAGATTTTTATGTTACAAATGTGAATTTTCCCCCTAAATAATAAGTATTAATTAGGCTGTTTTTTAGCCAAAAATGTTTTACTTGGTAGAGTGGAACTTAAGCTTAATGATTCTCAACTCTCAAAGGCCTTAAGTTATTAAAAAGGTATCTTTAAGTAAAAGAGAGGGAGGGTAAGTATAAAGCTATTTTAGTTTAATTTATATGTCTAAATTACAGCCATGAAGTTTAAAACACAGGGTCACTGCTCTTTTCTGTTAAAGCCTAGAAAGTTCACTTTTGCAAGAAACCTTCTGAGAAAGAGATCATACCTGTTTACTGACCCTACTGCTTTCTAACAAAATATTTTACCTTGGGGTTGTGCACAACCTGTACTAGTAATTCCTTTGCTTTAAAATTCCTTCTTTGGGGTTGTATGCACAAGGGTTTATTAAATTCTTGCATTTCTTTATTTTCAAGTAAGAATAAAGCAAAATTCCTGTCAGATAAAATAGTATATAGTTTTCTTTGATCCTCTGTGGCGGGGGTTGGCAAACTAGGACCAGTGCAGGCCAAATCCAGCCGGTCTACTGTTTTTGTAAATAAAGTTTTACTGACACACAGATACACCCACTCATTTATGCATTGTCTACCACTACTGTCACACTACAGCAGAAGAGTTGAGTAGTAGCAACAGACACAATATGGCTTATGTGTCCAAAAATACTTACTTTCTGACCCTTCACAGAAAATGTTTGCCAACTCATGCTCTGTATGATGTGGTCAATAAAGAAATCAAAATCCACAACTTTATTATCCCAAGAACAGTTACTATTAATTTTATTATCTTTCTTTTGATGCAGTCATTTCTCTGCATTTGTTTTAAAAGAGATAAGGTTATATTTTTTATATACATGTTATTTTCATTTAGTATGATGAGAAAATTATCTTGCTTTGTTGTTAGGAACTTTTTGTCAACTTCATTTTATATGGCTACTTAATCTGTCACATATATTTACTGTACATTTTAGTTGGACATTTATGTTTTTAGTTTTTTACTAATATAAATTATTCTAAAATAAACATTTTGTTATGTATATTAAGGCTTTTTTTTGTATGTTATATTTTTTCCTCATTTATTTAGGACCAGCTTTATAGGAGTAGAGTTCCTAGGCATATCCTTTCATTTACATCTAATCTTAGCACCTATAGTCAATGGTAATTGAAGATTAGAGATTTTTGACCTGCTGAAACTGCAAAATTTTATGTTAGGCTTGAAGTTTCTATTCCCTTCCTGCCTTATTAGTTTAATATAATTGAGATTTTGCATGTTATGTGCACTCTTGTATAATGTGAAAAAAGCCACACCATTACTGCATTTGCTCCCAACAAAAACAGTACATCGTAGGAATTTGATTTAAAGCAACTTAAAATGTAAAGAAGTAATGTGAAGGTAAAATCCTGATCTAGATAGACATGTTTGAAACAACAGTTTTGTGAATAATTTGCAAACTTATTTTTAAAATCTGTAATATGATTGTTTTTGGAGTAGTAAGAAATTTTGCTTTATAAAAAGATTTTATGCTTGGCATAAAGATATTTTATGCTAAAATTGAGCGATTTTTTTTCCTTTACCCCACACTCATTATTTTCATCTAAGCGTATCATTACTTCATTTCTTTTTCACTAACTAGTTTTGTGACTTTGAGCAAGTTTTTCAGAACTCTCTGGATTTCAGTTTCCTTACGTGTAAATGGAAGATGATAATATCTACATCACAGGGTTGTAAGTAAGATAGTGAACAAAACAAAGTTCCTGCCTATTTGGGGCTAATGCTGTAGTGGCAGGGGAAAGACAATAAGTGAAAACAAAGATATATAATCTAAACTTTTTTTCAAAAACAATGTTATAGAGAAAAATAAAGCAGGATAAAGGAAATAAGAGAGGTTAGAGGAGGCTTCTCTGGTAAGATCTCATTTGAGCATAGACTTGGACACGAGGGAATGAGTTACATGGACATCCGGGGGAAGAGTGTTTCAGGCAGTGGGAACAAGTTCAAAGATCCTGAGGCAGAGGGCTGCCTGACTTGTTAGAAGAGTAGCTAGGACAGTAGGACTAGGGTAAGAGCAAACAAGGGTAGAGAAGTATAGGCAGTGGGTCAGGGTGCAGATCATGTATAGTCTTGAGGCCATTTTGAGGTCTTTCAGTTTTACTCAGGTCGTGATGGAAAACTGTTAGAGTGTCCTGAGCAGAAGAATGACACTGCCGAACTTACTTTAAAGCTATTAGAAGAAAAGGCTAGGGAATGTTTTGAAGACCTAGGGGTAGGAATTAATTTCATAAGCCAGAAACAACCACCAAAACTCATAAAGGAAAAGATTAATATACATTTGATCACATTAAAATTAAAGCCTTCTACATGACAAAACAATTTAAAAGACAAGACGTAAAGTAGGAGAAACTATGCAACACTTCACTACTTGATTCATATCCAGAAAAAAATGAAGATGTCCTGTATTTATGGAAAAAGGGACAAAAGAAAATAAAACAAGCACTATATGAAAGATTAAAGAAAAAGGAATGAACATAACAAAAGATGCTTAGAGTGAAGTGGGGAGCTATTAATACTGCTCCCACTTATAAGTTTGATAAAACCAATTGTCTGGCAATAGTGTGTTAGTGAAATGTAAGAAAAATGAGGCCAAACCTGTGGCTCACTTGGGAGAGTGTGGTGCTGGGAGCGCCGAGGCCGCAGGTTCGGATCCTATATAGGGATGGCCGGTGTGCTCACTGGCTGAGTGCAGTGCAGGCAACACCAAGCCAAGGGTTCTGTTCCCCTTACCGGTCAAAAGAAAAAAGAAAAATGGAAACTACATTGCTCATTTTAGGTGATGTTATCCCTAACAAATCTAGGCCGCAGGTTCGGATCCTATATAGGGATGGCCGGTGTGCTCACTGGCTGAGTGCGGTGCAGGCAACACCAAGCCAAGGGTTCCGTTCCCCTTACCGGTCAAAAGAAAAAAGAAAAATGGAAACTACATTGCTCATTTTAGGTGATGTTATCCCTAACAAATTTGAAAACACACATACCCAACCTCTCAAAAATTCTACCTCTAGGTGTAGACCATAGAGAAAATATTGCACATGTACTCTAGGAGAAGAGTGAAAAGATAGACTTATAGAAATATTTGTAATAGCAAACATTTGGAAATAACTTAAATGTTATCAGCAGGAAAGCAATAAAATATAGTATACTCTTATGAAAATCTTACATATAATTTTCTATCAGCATTGTTTGAATTTGTATGAAATTCAAAAGCAATTTAAATGGAAAGCATGTTGCTCCCATAGTTTTCAACATTGTAAAGTAAAAATTCTGAGGGAGATTAGGAAAAATGGTATGAAGATACATTCATAGGGATATATTATACTTGGATGATGATAGTTAATGTCCAATAAAATATACTTTTGACTGGTAAAATATACATCTCTCTGAGATCATGTCTATATATGTGTGTGTTTATAAACACACACACATATATTTGTGTTTGTGTGTAGAAAGTTTGTCCCTGAGAATATTTTCAATAAATGGCTTTACTCATTAAAATTGTCAAATGTTTAATTTTGTAAACTTTATTTTCTCCTGTAATAGAAATGGTGCCATTTCCCCCACAATTTTATTAATGGAATTGAAGCTGCTTCGCAGATAGAATTATAAAATGAGTATATGTTTTGGTTCTAATATCTACATAAATTCATTTTTAAATGGCAATTATATTTTGAATATTTACAAAAGTATATTTTGTCACAGTTAAAATAGTTTAGAATTCTGTGTGAATTATCAGTAGGTCAAATGTATGTTTAAATGTATAGATTAAAATTTATATATGAATATAAAAGTGTGTTACAAGAAGAGATTAAAGAGAAAACCTGTTAAGTCCTTTTTAAGAATCCATATCAGTTACATCTCTCTGCTCCTGAAAACTGAGTTAAGCAGTAGAAATCCTCTACATATGAACAGCTTTAGTGATACAACTTAAGTCTTTTTTTCATCCTCTTATTATTAGCAATGCCCTGTGACTATGGACTTGAGGGAATTTGTGAGTAGACTGTCCAAAACACTTAAAGAATAATGAAATCCTTAAAGTCTCTATAGGCTTACTATCATGCTGATATTATGAAATAGTTGTTCTCTTATAATACCTTTTTCAGGCCATTGCTGCATGATTGAAACTCAGAAGTTCAATAATTATCTGAGTATCAATGCTTTTCAAACTGTGTATCATGGGTCTCTAAAAGTTTCATAGTAATATATGGTATATAAGTGTGTGTATTTGGTGTGGAAGGGCAGTATTGCATAGGGCTGGTAGGGGCTTTCTCTTCTGTATACATCAAACTTCCAACCAAGGTTTTTTGGTTGGTTGGTTGGTTTTTGTTTTTGTTCTTGTTTTTTTTTCTGAAAGGGTTCCAATGCTACAAGTAAATAGAATAGTTTGAAAATCATTTGTATAGATGTCAGTGTAAGCATAAATGCCTAGTGAGAGAAGTCAGGCATTTATTATTAATGAGAAGCTGGATAATGTGGTTATGAAAACAGACTCAAAAATAAATGTTATTTATTAATAATCAAAAGTTAGGTAATACAGTTATAAAAACAGACTCAGAGTGGAAATATTTACTCTGCAGAATTTTCTCTGACCTCCTCCACTTAATTATAAGACATAGCCCAGCAATATCCTTTGAGCTTTTGCTCTTAGGAGTAGAAGACACTTAGAGACATCCTGCACAGGATACTTATTGATGCTTTTTGTACACATAGAGCAGTAGAAATGAATATGAGGACATTATAATAAAAATTAAGCAAATTGGGGAATTTCTGAGCTAGAATTGTTTTATTTTTCTCCTCATTTTTTAATCCATTAGTCATTTGGGCAGTATACATAGTAAATATATTTCCAGAATTGATGAGTTCTGTCTTAATGGTAGGCAATGTCAAAAATATTTTAATAACATGACAAAAAATACTTTTATAAAGGCAAAAGCTCCCATGATTTTCTTAATTCCTGGCATCTTGCAGTATGGCTTGAAAAACCCATCCAGCTGCAGGCAAACATTAAATACAGAAGTAATTTTATGATCTTATTCTTAAAATGTCAGTTAGGTGACTAGCTCAGTATCCTGCTAAATTCATTAAATTGTTTTGTTATATAATATGCTAATTTGTTGTGTAAGGCTTGTAATTGGATACCCCAGAATTTCCATGTGACATGATACCTGACCTTAATATAGATTTCTTTAACAAAAAAAATCTGTGAAACACATTAGAAAAGGAAAGCTGTGTACACACACACACACACCCACAGACATAGACATACTATGAAAATGAAGAAAAAAGGAATGCTGAATACATTCTAGTTTTCTATGATTGCCAATGAAATGTATCACTGTGACATATGTAGTGTGTATCTTTATGTATAAAGTGAAATGTTACTGGTTTTGAGAGTCCATATTATTCGTTTGTGTTATGAGAGTCCTGGAATTTAAGAGCATTTACACACAGACTTTAGAAATCTTACAAATTGAAGTTTCAGGTTATAAGTTTTAAGAATTTAGGCATATTTACCTACACAAAGAGTAGTAATTTTATGTTATAAAGAGAATCAAGTGCATTTACCTCTGTGCATTTACAGTTTAACCATTCTGAAACATTGTGTTCAGATCCAGAAAAATTAATAGATTTTATTCTCATCTATTTCTACTGTTTCCTTGACAACTGCTGTAGATGCTGCTATCACCATGGGAATGGTTCTTCTAAATGAAGCAGCAACTTCCAAAGGAGATGTTGGAAAAAGACGGAGTAAGTCTCTGTGTCAGTATTTGTATAATTTAGTTTTAGTCTTAAGATTTATTTAAATTAAATGGGAAATACACAAAAGCCCTTTATTAACATAAACTTTTAAATAAATGTTCAGATTTGAAGAAGGTTAAGACGTTTTTTACTCTTTTTCATTTCTTGTGTGTATGTGTGCATATACTTGAAAATGTATTTCTTCCAACATGGGATTGGGTGGTTTTCTGTGGAACTGCATATATAAAGGAGGGCTGTCACTCACCCTTTTCAGGTGTTTTCTTATCCATCTCTGCTGATGCCATAGTTTTTGTTGTAATATCCACCCTACAGAGAGAGACAGAAAATTTTGTGGGATTACACTGGCACGTAATATGTCCTCTATGCCATGAGAATCAGGTATTCACTTAAGGGTTGACTCAGATGAAGACGATTTTGCATAGATTTTGTACACTGAAATATTATATTACCTACCAATTACCTCCAAACCTTCCTTTATCCTCATTTAGAAGGGGACATCTCTTGATACTTTTTCCAGGGGATTTACCTTTTCCATTGATAAACCAAGATTTACAACTCCATCGAGTTCCAACATTATGTCTTTAAGCAAGTAACTATGTTTTTCTTTGGATAGACTATTCTTCTCAAACAGTTGTAGGAAAAAAAACGTGTTTTTCTAAAGTAACACATTTTGGTAGCAAAAAGAGAAGAACACATGGAAAAACTCTTCAGTACTGAGGATCATAGGTTAGGAAAGGACAGAAGGTTTTAGAGGTAATGTTTCCTGCCACAGACCTTTTTATAATTAATATCAAGTTCCTATATGATTTTATGATTATACCTCCACAAACATAATTAAAATTTTTTTCAATATACTTTGCATTTCTGAACTCCTTTAAAACCCAGAATTTATGTATGAGGAGCATAGGTATCTGAAAAAGACTAATAATTTGTCAAGATACTTAAAATAAAAATCTAGACTTGTCTCCTTTTTGGGATTTTTTTTTCCTTTTTGTCTTTTTTTTTACTGACTGGTAACAGGATCGCAACCCTCGGTGTTGCGCCCCTACCGGGGACCGGCAACGGGATC
>NW_007727115.1:95432-105527 GCF_000696425.1 Galeopterus variegatus | reverse complement strand
CCTCGGTGTTGCGCCCGTACCGGGGACCGGCAACGGGATCGCAACCCTTGGTGTTGCGCCCACACCGCGCCCAGCCAGTGAGCGGGAACTGGTCTCCACATGGGATCTGAACCCTCGGTGAGAGCGCCGCTGCACTCCCAAGCAACGCACTCTCCAGTGCGCCACCAGGCTGGCCCATCTTTTTGGGATTTTTAAGTAGTGTGACATGAATCATAGTGATTTCTGAATACTTAGAAGTCTTACGTGTTAAAATGTGTGGGATATAATATACAGTTTAGATTGCCTTCTGTTTTCCTATGATGCTGTCTATACACTGTTGAAAGAAACTACAGAAGAAATTGAGTGCATTGTTTAGCTAAGCCCTGTTGAATAGCATTTTATGATAAATCTTCTGAATGAACAATGTGATGCTCTTTTGATTGACAAATCATGCTTAATGTGATTATATATTTATCATATATCCTTCCATATTAAGGTAAGTAATAATAAGAAATATGTAGCAAATTTTTTAATCTCACAACATTTATGATACTGAGTTTATAAAATCACCGCTTTTAACTTCCCTTTTGGTTGATGTTTCTATAACAACTCCAATTCCACCCATTCCTAAATTTTATATTCACGTGCTTATGTGTGTATATGCATGTTGTGTATGTGAGAGAGAGAGAGCTGGGAAATATATTTTTAAATTATTCCTTTTTGATTCTGATGTGATTTCTATTTTTGATATGGTACTACAATGATTATTAAATTGCCCAGGTCAGAATACTTCTGTCTCATTATGGCATTTTCTTCTTACAGGTGTGTTATCTCTTATGGAGATAACTATACTAATCCCTCAAAACACTCAATCACTCTCCCTTCCCCATACATAAGTAGTTGAGTAGCATTAGTCTGTTCTACCACACAGAATCAAGTACATATATTCCATTTTACTTGATCGCTTATTTTGAACCTCATTTCCCATTGAGCACAACCTAGTGAGGCTACTGAAAACAGCACAGGGAGTAGAAAAAGAGCTTTATTCCTCTTCTAAAAAATATAAAAGGAGATATAAAGGAAAGGAAGAAGTGTTTAATAAATACCGCATTTGGAAAGGTATAAACTTAAAGCATTGTGTAATCAATTCTAGGTTTAGTAAGATTTTTGTAAGCAAAGTTATTAATATGCTATATCTAGAGCCTGGTGTCTGTCATACTTAGGTATTCTATAATTTTTTTTGAAAAGGTGTTTTTCATTTTGTCATATTTGAAAACCCATTTCTTGCTTTATTTTCTGCCAATATTCATTTGAAGTTCAACTGCATGAATATTGTCTGAAATTAAGTGTCACAGAGGCTGCAATTGGATGCTATTAAATGCTTATGATGTTTCACAATTTGTACTCAAAATTTAGGAAATGATATTCCTGCAGAATTGAATGAAAATGGACAGATTTGTACACTGTATTTAGAATATTGCTATCCCTTAACTACTCCATGATTTTCAGGATTGTAATTAAACCTGGATTCATGTATATGCTAGAAAAAAATTTTTAAATCATATATTATCACTATAGAAGCATACAGGGATTTGAATTTCCTAGTTTTCTTCTGCCTTAGCATTTTAAATCTCTTTTTTCTTTCTTTTATAAAAATTAATTCAGATATTTGTCAGGTTTTTTTTAGAATCCCCTCAAACTAATGAAAGGCTATAATTATTGTGCAAATATTTTATTCTTAAAAGACGTGGATATTTCTTAAGAGATTAAGTTCTCCTTATTTATAGAACATATTTAAATAAGATTTGATTTATTTCAGTATATTTGTTTTTTTTATCCTAGATATACTTAGATTTAATTAGCTCAGATCTTTAATCATTTAAATTTTATAATCATGTTTAGATTTATTTTACTGATAATAGCAATGAGTCGTTTAATTAAATATTTGTAACATATATGCAGAAGAAACCTAATATATTTTATTACTCACCTGCTTTAGAGTAAAATTTTCCCAACCATAATATAAAGGAAATGAAAAAATAAAAAAGTGATTTCCTTATTGTCAACTTTCCTGGGACAGAGTAATACTGAAAACCTAGACCACGGCCCATTGTACTATAACGTATGCCCTCTGTTCCTTTGTAAAACAACCAACAGTTCTTTGACACTATTACCTGCAACTGAGGGGGGTTTCCTTCCCATTGGGTCTCACTGAGACCATATTTTCTTACTCTCTAAGCTTTTGTTCCTAGCCTTCTGTACACTAGGATGAACTATTTCTGAATAACATGCTTTTACTGAAACAATAATCTAGCCAATAACCTAAAATTATATTTCTTTGTAAATGTCTGAAAAGAATAAAATTATATTTAGCATTCTAATAATGCAAATATCCCTGCCAATATAGCCACTTCTTCATAATGTAGGGGCTGATAATCTTGTTTGTGGTTTATCGCTTGTTTTGTTTTGTTTTGATCCCTCTGGGGCATTTTGGTACTTGTAGGACATCTATAAGAGACGAAAAGCACCAGAAGACTTAGATCAGTCAATTTTGTCATTTTCATGCCCCAAATAGTACATTTTCATTGAGAAGAATATGGAAAATAATGAATACAGTGTATTGTGGATTATCTGGTTTGTTGTACCTGTATGTGCCATGAACTATTAAATGGAAGTATACTGTAATTGAATGCATTTTAAAAAGATAAACATTTGGGTTGTTATTTGCGTGTTTTCAGACACTAATGGTATTTTCTGTCTCTTTCTAGTAATTTGCTTAGTGGGATTAGGCCTGGTGGTCTTCTTCTTCAGTTTTCTACTTTCAATATTTCGTTCCAAGTACCATGGCTATCCTTATAGGTAATATCTAAATACTAATGTGAATGTATTCATTTTTTAACTAATAGAATAACAGAATTTTAGTGGTTAATGTATAATTAAGAATTAATGTAAAGTAGCTAACTCATTTGTCATGTGATTTTAAATTCAGTTAAGCAAGTTTTTGAGCACCTACCATGTGTTCAGCATAGTAGACTATAATAGAAAGATGCAAGGCATAGTCCTTGTTCCCAAACAGGGTATAGTTTCATTTTAGGGATATACATACATATTATTCTATATAATATATGTACATATACGTATAGCAAAATTAGTTTTAAGCTTTATGGACTTCATCCAAAGTTGTTCTTTCCTTGGTTTCATTCTTCATGATTTTTACTTCATTTGCAAGATTGTTTTCTCTTATAAACTTTGCATCATCTTTTATTTATCTATTTCTTTTTAATTGACATGTATTGTACATATTTATAGGGCACAGACTTACATTTCAGTACGTGTATACAGTGTGTGATGATCAAATCAGGGTAATTAGCATATTGATCATCACAAAAATTTATCATTTATGGGGGGAGCATTTGAGCACATACAATAAATTGTTACAATTCAGCTGGTTAGAGTGTGGTGCTTTTAATACCAAGGGCCAGTGTTCAATCCCTGTACAGACCAGCTGCAAAAAAAAAAAAAAATTGTTGTAGTGCCTAGCACTAGTGTAGACCTCTAGCACTTATTTTTCCTATCTAGCTGTGATTTTGTGTCTGTTAACCAACCTTTCTGAAAATTTTAACTTTTCCAAATAAGAAAAGCAAACTTGAAAGGTAAAAATTAAATGATAAAATATTTTATCTCTGGTCACTAGAAGTTGCCATAAAGAATATCTCATAAGATTTTCACAAACATATTGTCATATTTGGAGGTGGAAAGATGTTGAAAATTCATCCTGAGACCACATTGTTATTATTGAACAAAACTTTCACTAATGCACACTACAGCAGATGTGCCAGATTATAGTTGTTCAGTTTATGAATTAGGTATATGTTCACTTCTTGAACATATTCCTCCTTCAGCTTTTCTTAAAGAAATTACTATTTCACTTTCTCTAGGGAGTCCTTATAGCTTACCCCATGTTTTTCCTTTGAAGACTCTTTCACCTGAGATAGTAGAACCAGTGATATGTTGATAGAAAAAAAAAGCTCATCATACCTTATGTCTCTAGCACGTGTAAATAGTGGACATTTTAAGAGTGTTTTTAGATAGAGCATGGCAACAATATATAGCTTTATCTGGCGGACAAAACTAATGCCATAAAAGGAAGATCTGATATGGGATTATAATGGAAGAATGAGGCTCTTCCACCCACCTCTATTTTCTCATATGGGCAGAAGCACATTTCCAGTTCTCTTCTTCCTATACCCATTAAAAATAAATATACTAGGAGAGTGGAAGAAATGTGGGTATCAGATCTGAGTTGTGGGATCATCTGCCTTTAACCCTGCCTGCAAAGTAAATAAATTTTTAAAAACATCAGTTCTGAGGGCCACAAGAATAATAAGGCAAGCAAAGTCTCCACTTTCTTCGTTTTAGTCTTGACATTAGATAACCAGCCAATTTTGGTTTTGAAAATGTGAAATAAGATTAATACCCAAGAAAGATAAATTTTTTTTTCTCTTTGCCCCTACCCTAGGATTGAGAATCTGCATGATTTGTCTGGTTTTTCTTATGTGTATTCTATAATGCAATCTGTAAATTAAGAAAAATAGAAATACTGTGTATTTTAATCTTTTATCTAGGATGCCCAAAACACTTGAAAATTAATTCATTTCAATCTATAGCACTTAAAATATGTCAAGGAAAAGATTGTGTCTCTATTTTTATAAAAAAAAATAAACTATAATAAAAGACAATGTAAGATTCTTAAACCCTATTTAGTTGACAGTCATAGCACTTAAAATATGTCAAGGAAAAGATTGTGTCTCTATTTTTATAAAAAAAATAAACTATAATAAAAGACAATGTAAGATTCTTAAACCCTATTTAGTTGACAGTCAGGAAGTGGAGGAAGGTAAATGGCAAATTCCAGTTTTTATTATATATCAGAGCATATAATCACACCAGAATGTTATTCCCTGTCTAGATTGTTCTGACTTAGCAATATAATAATCAGGGAAAGTAGAGAAAAAAACAGATTTTACTAGTTCCTCATAATAATTTTTCATTTGATTTATGATATCAAGAATTCAGGTTTGTACTTTCAGTTGTCATTTAGTATAATAGTTCTCCAATGCTTTTAAAAGAAAAAACAAACAAACAAACAAACAAACAAAAAAAAAACAAGGATTGGACATAAAAATCACCTGGGAAGCTTTTCAAAATACCCTAGATATGCATTGTAAGCATATCTGAGCCAGAGTACATGTCTTCTTATTTCTGTGTGAATGTGGCATTTGAACGTTCTTACTGTATAACCAGTCCCATTCTCTTTTCAAGGTTCCACCAGCCTAACAAGGGATAGGTTTGCCTTCACATGGCTTCATGAGGCTGGAAATGTAAATGAAATCTCTTGCAAGAAGTCAAAGATAAAAAACATGCCCAAGAGGGTTTGTGAATGTGAATTTTGACATAGTTCACACAAAAACCCGTAAGAAGAAGTTGGCAGCAAAGAGCCTAGCAAAAAATTTAGGAAACCAGGCATGCTAAACAGTGTAACGTGCAGTGTGTATAGAAATGGAAGATAGGCTCCTGGCTGCTGCAGCAGCTCTTCAGAGTGCTCCTCCATTTGTTGTGGTGTTGTGTGAATTTGCCATATTGATTTGAACAAGCTAGACAGACAGACTGTTCTGTTAGCCAATTTTAGGTTAAAGTAGCCAAGAGGCAATTAGGTTATTATAAAGATATTTGGAAAAGCAAGGAAGACAACTAAAAACTAGTTGCCACGTGACTAGATCTCATAGATGTTGGAAAAGTTCAGAAAATAAGTCATACAACAACATAAATCTCTTGTTCCCATCCCATGCTCCCAAGATATCTCAGTTATCTCTTGGCTTGAATTCTTCTACCATTGTAACTACTGAATCATTTCTTTTTACTCTTCTCTCTCCTCTTCTTCAGCTAATCACAGCCTTCTCTGTGCCTCCTACAGTCTCACTCTCTCAGTATAACTTGTGAACTTTCTTTTCTAAGAGGAAGAGCCTGATTGGTTAATTTTGCCACATTCATACAAAAATAAGTAAGCATGTACCTGCCTCAGATCTTTACTGAGATTTCTATTATTTCATTCTGTCTTATCTGAATTTCATGACTTAGTTATCCATCTATTCAGCTGTCCAATTTAAATAATTCCTCTAGTCTAATTACCTTTTCATATTATGTTAAAACCTTCTGGCATTTCTTTTCAGCCCTTTTGAGGACTTTCATTACATCTGTTTTTCAACATGGATTTACTGATGCATCGTTCATCAGGCTTCCATAAATCCTTATAGTACTTATAGATATCTCTCCTATGATCATTGATTTTCAAATTCTTTTGCTTTGTCAGATTTATGTAGGATATATGTTCCCTTGATTACATTTATACCATCCTTCTGAACCAACAAAATATAGTATAGGAGAACATTATGGAAAAAAAACAAAACTCCAGTTTTTCATTAAAATTTTTTATTCTCTTTTATTAGTCTAGCACATGCATATATGCCAAAGTTACCTTTGTAATGATCTACATTTCTTTGGGTCTTATTTTTATTCCATAACATTTTTTTTCTAAATAAGCTTTTGGTTTTAGAAATTTTATCATCTCTCTTGTAGATAGTAAACATCAAGAGAAAGTGTTACTAAAAGGAGTACAGAGATATGGATAAATCCTGTACTAAATTCTAAAATCCTGGCAGTTCAGGGAAATATACATATTTGGCTTGCCTTCACTATATATATATATATATGTATATATATATATAATTAGTTCACTGCAGAAAAAGCAAAGGTGATGTCAAGACTGAAAGAGGATGAGAAAATAATTCTGGGACTAGCTGAAAGGTGAGATGTTGATAATTCAATGGGAAACAAATTATCTTTATCTTTTTCTTATCTTGTAGGAGAAGCTTGGTTGATTGTGAACAGGCTCACACTGTTAAATAACATCTTGGGCATCAGCATTTATATTGCTTGATTGAAAAAAATTGCTTATCATCAGATAAAGGCAGTTTGTAGGGAATTAGAATGAGATGCAGGAAACCATTCTAGAAAGAGGAAAACCCACAAAACATATTCCAGATGGTAATTCATGGCCTTGAGTACTTCTGAAAAGACATTTGTAGACGTCCATTTTTAAAGAGCATTAGGTCCTACAACATTGAATCACAAACCCTGGGGACCAAGAGCGAAACCAAAGCAACCACTCATGACAGAAATACATTGAAGTTGGCCTACAACAGTAGAGAAAAATAGTTTCTCAACCAAGACTATAGTCTTGACTTTCCCAGTTTTAACATGTGTACATATTAAACATGAGCTGCAAGGATAGACACATTCTTCTTCACAGAAGCTCTTAAGAAAACCTGCCACTTCTACCTACTTTAGATAAAAGTTGTACTTGGGATAAGACTCTTGAGATATATCCCTTAGTGAAAATGCACATTTGAACATAACACCACGAACAACTTTAAAAATCACTTCTGGCCGTAGGGTTTTGGGTTCAATGCCAAAGTACTTTCTTGAGTGTCATGCCTCTGTCTTTTGTAGCCCTTGATGTCTTTTGAATTTTTGTGAATTATAACTTTTGTGCCACTGAAACACAGAACTGTGTTCATAATTATCTTTAATTTTTTTCATTCTTTCCTCACAATTTTGAATTCTGTTTAATCTGCAACCCATAATTCCTTATATATGGGATTAAGTGATCTTTTTTATTTTAATCTTAAGCCTTGGAAAATCTTGAACATTTATACCCTTTACCGTTTTCTCAGTACTTCACTCTAACTTCAAAATTGCTGTTTTCTTTGTTGATATATATATACACCTGCTAAATTGATAAATTTCTATTTTAAATGTTGATCCTATTTCCTTAACTCTTCCCCCAAATTTATTCTTAATGGTATATTCTACAGTATGAATCTGTTTCATACAGCTGCTCAATTCTCCCAGATTGTCTTTGAAGTTTCAATAAGCAAACTTCCCTGATTTGAATCCCCAGTGTGCTTGTTACTAGCTATATGACCTTGGGCAAGTTACTTAACTTTTCTAAACCTAGGTTTTCCCATTTGTTAAAGGAGATGATCATATGTACCTCACTCACGTGTTGTAAGGATTACATGAGAGAACGCATGTAAATCACTTAGCACATTGCCTAGTACGTAGTCTTAATTACTCAATAAATGTTTGATGCTCATTATCATCATCATTAATTCTGATATAAATATTTTAAATTCATTTATATTTAATCTTTTTTCTAAACAGGGCTTTTCTTTACACTGAAGATTAAGTAGCTTTATTTTATATTTGCATAATTCAGTTGAGTGAAGAACAGCTTTTCCCTGAACCTTTTGGTAAACTTAATTGGGCTCCAGAGTCCCTTGAAACGACCAGTGAAATATCAGTATTATTATTAGTTTGATCTAATTACCAACTGCGCCATAGTTCAGAAGAAAAGGAAATTTTATTCCAGTGATAGCACTGAATTCATTTTGTATATTAAATAAAAGTTACCTTTGGTGCTTGTCCCATTTTCTAAAAAGAGCAAAGTGCTGTTAGGGATACATCAGTCTTTACTTCTCCATATTTTCCACTGGCACTCTGTGACTCGCAAAAATTTTCTTCAGAGGACTTCTATAAAAACATTTATGGTACGTCAAGTCTTTGCTTTAGGAAAATAACATGAATCATTCTCTATTCTGTCATTTTGATTCCTAGCTGTTTCATGTGTTTAAGTCCTTTTCCTTCAAAAAGACTGTAAGGTAATTGGGGAAGGATACTTGACAAAAACCTTTTGTATATCTCTAAAGTGCTATGCACATAGTAGGTGCTCATCATATACTTGTTAATTGAGTCTGTTTTCTCAAAAACTTTATTCTTTATCTACTTCCAGTAAATGCAACAGGAACTGTTAAAATACAAATGTAGTAAAGTGAAATGAAATGTACTGGTTTGTCACATTGCACAACTCCAGAATTCACATCAAATTATATCCCCTGGAGTTGTCAGGTTGTTCCAAACAACTAAAGGCATGTGTGGAAAGATAGTTATTCCAGAAACCTGATCTTGAAGGGTAGCTATTGCAACCCCAAACTGATTCTGAGATGGCTGGCATCCTGTAAAAAACAGAATATGTATTAATTAAGCTTACAGTGGACACAAAGTATCTTCCATTATCTTAAAAAGATACTTAGAATTCACAGTGTCCTTAGTTATGTTGAGAGATGATGAATCAAAAAAAAAAAAATAAAATCTGAAATGATATTCAGTAAGGGAAATCACAGAATAGCAGCTAGAAATGAAAGGCATCCATACAAATCGAGAAGAGTATGAGGGTAACCAAGCACAGCCAGGCAAAAAGTCCCGGGATGTCCATTATGGGGCAGTATCACATTATTTGTACATCTTAGATGAGCTGTACAGATAGAAAATGGTACAGAAATTGTGAGGTGACCAGCCCACAGTGCATATCATTGACAAGACTTTCACTGGTTGTCCCAGCTTCGAAGAATGACATAAAGGCCCAGAGATTTAGAGGTGATTCAGAGAAAAACTGCAGTGCTATAAAGGCACCATTGCTGTTCCCCTATCTTGTGTAGATAAAGAACATAGTGCTAAATCTTGTAATAATACTGTACAAATGGAAATTGAATCTTAAGGATTATTTTTTCCATATTGTTGTATTTCATTGTGGTGTATTGGAAAGTGATCTGGACTTTGAGTGAGAAGATGTGATTTGGACCATGGCACTTAAAAACTCTGTAACCTCAGGCAAGTCTTTTAATCTTCTCTGAGCCTCAGTGTTCCTCATTTTTCAAATAAAGACCATAATATTTATCTCATTAGTAGGATAAGTTATTATAGTAAACTAGTGTTTTATAAATGTAAGATAATTCTTAACTGTGAGATCCCATATTCCAGTCTTATGCTACTATATTTTGCTGCTACGGGGACAAGTCCTCACATATAAATTTCCACCAATAGACTTTGACCTGTACACAGTATATGTTTTTAAATAATAATACTTATATACAGGCATATACCCTCCACCCCAAACAAAATGTAATTCCTTTTTTTTTTTTTTTTTTTTTTTTTTTT
>NW_007727115.1:92145-94864 GCF_000696425.1 Galeopterus variegatus | reverse complement strand
CACCAATAGACTTTGACCTGTACACAGTATATGTTTTTAAATAATAATACTTATATACAGGCATATACCCTCCCCCCCAAACAAAATGTAATTCCTTTTTTTTTTTTTTTTTTTTAAACTTCTCTTTGTTATCACTTTAGGGAAGAAAATAAAAACTAAAACAATTGACAGAAATATATCTAATTCTGGCCTAGGAAAAATGTAGTCAGATCCCAATTCCTATTAACAAACAATAAACCTTAATATCCAAGATTAATAAAATACTAGTCTTCCAAATAGCTAACTTAGAACTTTTTCTTAAATCAGCATTTGATAATTTCAGAAATAGATACTAAGAACTTGCACATAAATCCAAAGTGATTTTTTGTAGGAAATTCAGAATCCAGTTTTTTGATTCTGCATTGTACATTCCAACACCTCAAACCCGGGGTCTGAGCCGACATATACCAAGTTCGCTCTAGAGGGTTATTTTCACGGTGGGAATCCAACTTTCTTACTACGGCAGAAACTCCACAGCATTCAGCACCCCACTAAAGGCAGGGAAGCAGTGGGGAGCTCCTGTGGTCCAAAGGAGTTCTTGGTTCTCCATCTGTCCCTAACCCCACATACTAGCTCTATTGTTCTCTTTCCCCCAGACCTAGTATCCATGTTAATGACCATTCCTATTTATTACTAGTCATGTCATCAAAACTCTTACTAAGTGTGCCTCTCTGAGCAGGCTGTGTAGAGAAGTGGCCTCAGCAGTAGTCACACTTGACAGTCATTACCCTGTGTAACTACAGATATAGAAAGGTTTCCATTCCCAAAGATTTCCTTTCCTATTCCTAATAAAGTCCTGAATTTCTTTAGGCCTTTTCAAAAGACCATTTATTTCAGATTTGAAGACTTTCTTGGGTTCAGTAGTCTTCTGTTACAGAGAAGAAAGCCTTCAGGACTTTTGGCTAAAGAAGTCTGGCAAACCACCCTAATGTACTTCTCCTAAGCATTCCCATAGAACACTTATGAATGTAGAGTAAAGGTCAAAAAAATTGGAAGAGGGAATCAGTGAGTTGTGCTATAACTACAGGGTCAATGGAACAGGAGTAAAAATTCAGCCAGTATCCTATCTTGGCTTAGTGAAGAAGCAAGGCCCTTCTTCCCTTCTGTATTTTTTGGTTTTTGTTTTTTGGATACCAAGATGAAATCTGAGTGCTGCCCCTTAGCCACGTAAGTGATTTCTTCGTTATGTAACCATTAGGTCTCCCTGACTCCTTCCTCAGTTTGAGAACAGGAAGTAAAAGCAGTGCACAAGAAAATTCTGTCCAGCTGAGGATCTCAGAGAATTTAACCAGCCCCCAGTTGAACAAAATGCATTCATTCAAGAGCACTGTGTTCATTCAGGATTTTCAAAACACCAGGAACAGATGGAATAATTAATTCAAGATAAGTAAAAACCAAAAACAAATAGTAAACCATTATTTGGCACCTGTTCAGATATTACACCGTGAGGGAGAAGGAACAAACATGCTTTCAATACTTCCTGGGTCTTCAGTAACCACCCAGTGACCAAATCCAGAGTTCTTGTCACGTGACCTTTCTAGTCACATGACCTTTCTAGCATTTTAGTTGGCCAGCCCCTCTTTAAAACTTAATACCCTGGATTTTGTAACATGGCACTTTACATCTTCCTTTTCCTCTTTTAGATTCTCAGTCCTAGATACTTCTCAATATCAAACCCTGACCTTTCTCTTGAGATCCAGAACCAGACCTGAATACCACATTAACAGCCCTCCCTCAACATGTCCAAAATCAACGTCATCTCTGCCTCCAAATCTCTTTCTCCTTTTCTTCCTCATCGCACAAGATAGAAACCTTGAAGTCATTTTGTGCTCATCCCACATCCTCATCCTGTGTTATTTTATTTGATTTGATCTCCATATTACTTTTTATTCCCACTGCTTGCTGTCTTAATTTATGTTCATCGTATCTTTTTCAGACTGTCTCCTAACTTCCTAATTTATCACCCAGTATCTAATTGTTATCCTCTGTAATCCATCACCTATTCTAGGCTAATGCCAGAATCATCATTTTAAGATATGCATTAATTATGTTGCTTCTTTATCAAAATCCATTCATAGCTAACAAGAAAATGGAGGGAAAAGTTAATACATGTTCCTTATAGAAGATATAGATTAGCAAAATGAAGAAAATAAAATTTATTCATAATCCCAACACCCAGGTTATCAAATATCAACAGTTTGTGTATATTTTGAAGCTATAGAAGGATTATACAATACATATTTTGTAAGCGGCTTGTTTTTCTTTACTGCATCATGAGCATATTTCAATGCCATTAACTATTCTTCTACTATATTTGATTTTACTAACTATATAATATCATTGTATGAATCACCATAAAAGTTATTTTAAATTTGGTCCCATATATCTCTCCTTATGGTACAGCCTTCAGTGTACCCTATAGTTTAGTGCAGGAGTCAGCAACTGCTGCCTGTTTGGGTGTACCCCACAAAGTAAGGATGTGTTTTACAGTCTTAAATCATTTTAAAAAATATTTTGTAACATGTAATAATTATATGAAATTCAAATTTCAGTGAACATGAATAAAGTTTTAGTGAAGCCCAGCCAGATTCATTTGTTTATATATTGTCTATGTCTGCCTCTGTAGTTCAACCATTTAGTTGAGTAGTTTCAACAGAAATCTATGGATCACGAAGTTTAG
>NW_007727115.1:89787-90368 GCF_000696425.1 Galeopterus variegatus | reverse complement strand
ATGAAAAGGGATCATTTTAAATATGAGAATAGGAAGCACTCTACTTGTTAGATTTGTCTTATTGTAGGGCAATTAAGAGAATGATCAATTCAAGATTAAATATATTTGTCATTTTATAATGACATAAAAACAAGTGATTGCTGTAACAGGTTTTTAAAATAATTACTGTAGTATTTGTTTGGAAAAACCATTAGAGTGAACAATAGCATGGTAACTAAGGATCATTAGTCTATTTTTATATTAAGTACTCACAAAGATCCTTGTACTCTGTGAATATAGCAACATCTAAATATCATAGAACCTTTTTGACCTTTCTAGCTCTAAAAAGTTAGAAGGTATAAAATTGTTATAAAAGATTGTATTATTATTTTGCTTTTATAGTGACAATATTTTTAGCAATAATAGAAGGTTGTCTTTAGTGCTCCATAGCTTCAAATTTTCGTATTCTGTCAAAACAAAACTTCAAATGCTCAGTTTCAAATTCCAGTTTTCTGAAATGTAATTATAGTTTAAAATATTTTATTATTGGGCCGGCCCGGTGGCGCACTGGATAGTGCGCCGCTTGGGAAGCGCGGCAGCGC
>NW_007727115.1:82519-89152 GCF_000696425.1 Galeopterus variegatus | reverse complement strand
ATATGAATTATATATTATATAATACAAATTATAATATTTAGATATGTAAATATTTTGTTTTATAATAAAGTATATTATGATTTAAAATATATATTTACTTTTTGCATAAATTATCACCAGAATCATAAAATATGAGCATTGGAAAGAACTTTGGAGATCATCCAAAACAAGTATTCTTTTCACTAATGAGGAAACCGAGGTTCAGAAAGACAAAGCAGTGTATGCCCAGGACATTATAATTTAAACATCCAAATATTAAACTTAGTAGTTTGAACAGTTTTTCCAACTACATGGTTTTTTAACTACAGTAACCATTAATTTTATCTTTGCTTTAATATTTAGTAAAAAATTGGTTTGTTTCTTGTCTTGCAAAGTTGTCTTATTGTCAAGACTCAAAACAAACATGCCACGTTAGCAGAAAGGTACAAATATCAAACAAAAGCTTAGTAATTGTTATTTAAATTGACTTATAATTATACAAAGTTAAGTAATTTCATAAATTAAGGCTTTGCTTAAGGAAATTGAAAAAAAGTTACCTTTTATTTCTATATGTACAAGCATCTGTTTGTGCTGATGTTTTGTTACACTCTAGTGAAAATTTTATGTTTTATTCATACATTCATTAGGCAGTTCAGTATAATGAAATTATAAATTACATTAATAAAAGACCAAGTGCTTATTTAAATAATTATTTTATGTAAGTAAATCATATATTCAATGATGAGAAAAAAATATTTGCTTTAGGATATTTAAATGACCTACCTGAAATATCTGTTTCAGTCCATTCCCTTTATTTCTCCTACAATGCCATTTAAAATGCTGATTTAAGTATTTCTGTAGCCAGCAATGAAAGGGGTATTATGTAAATCTAATCAAGTTGTCAGCATCTTCTTTCACTCTTGACCCTATTCTCACCATAGGTCTGACCCATTACAGGAACTAGTTTAGAAAAATTGCCCTGATATAAAATTGCAATTATTTGAATTAATATAATTATAACTTTTTATGTTATATTTACATGTACTAATTTAAAGTAGAATAAAAAGCATATTTGGTTTTCTTCAGCACATATTTTTCTTTCTTTTTCAGCTTTTTAATTAAATGAAGCCAAGTGGATTTGCATAAAGTGAACATTTGCCATGAAGATAAACTGTTCCTGACATTATACTATTTTGAATTCCTGAGTTCCTTTCTCTGTCCATTGTGATAAGCTAGCTAATTCTTGTATACTTTTTTTAAACCATGGGTTTTCTTAGTAAATTTAATTTATAAAATATGGATGGTAACATTTAATAATCTACAAAGGAAACATCAAAGTGTTTTTCCAGCATATTATATTCCGTGTATGCCACAGAATTGAATAAATGACAATGTAATTATGAATTCATGTTTTAGAACTGTTCACTCATTAGTAAAGAAAACCACAATGTTAGTAAAGGAAACAATGAAATGTATGTTAAAGAATTCTTAGTATTGTACAGGGATAAAGCATATGCATGAAAATATCATGTATTGGAAATTATACGTATTGCAGCTTCAGTTATAAAGGACGTGCACTGTTACAAATAGTGTTTTGTTCTTATTAATTATAAGTAGATAAAGGTGTATAAAACAGGGAGCTGGGTGAATGGTACCTACAACTTGAATGTCTAACCTAGGAATAGGATCTTCCTCCTGGGCTCTAAATCTAAAGCACACGTGCACTAAATCAACATGCCTCAAAGGCATCCGGCAATTGAAGCAACACACCACAACTAGAACTTGATCTCTCTCCAACTTTAGAAGGGTCATCCAGGAATCCATATTTATAAGAGCAAACCTAACCCACTGTGGCCGTTTTCCTTTTGTGTTTTTTGAAAGCAGCTTGCCATCAAAGCCTCATTCCCTGAATCCAGATAAATGGTTAATTATCCTGGCATGAGTGAATGACTCAGTGAAGCTTACCAGATATAGGAGTGTAACCATTATTATGTTTGTATCTTGTAAAGCACCTTCACATACATTATGGTATTTGTTCCTCATAAAAACCTTGTAAATTAGACAGGAAATGTAAGTTTTGTGTGACCTGTAGAAGGTAGTGGAAGCTGAAAGACAAAAATTAAAAAAAATAATAAAGCTAGTTAACCAGGTTTTCAGAATCTCAAACCTGAATTTTCATATTCTCTGGTGCTGTTCTTTAAGGCTTATTATCTAATTTAAGATCTGGATAATAGACCATGGAACATCCTGCTCACTGTGAGTTCCAGCTATATAGTCTCAAACCAGGTATACGTTCACTGAGTTTACTTACTTTGTACATATGAATTTTAATGAAAAATGGGAAATATAAAAACCTACTGGGGCATGTTTATCAAGTTATATCTCAGAACAGTCTGTGTGCTAGCAGGATGAAAGCTATCTTTTCAAAAGATATTATTCAGTGAAAATTATATAATAATTCAGAGCTGTATTAACCTTATCACATATTCCAAAATCTGTTATTAAAAATAACATTAATTTTCCTAATTCATAGATTAATAAATTTCATATTGGAATAGCATTCATGGGAAAGCAATAGATGAGTGTAATCATTTGTTCTATGCCTATGTCTAGGTAGCACTTGACCTGTAATTCTTAATCCATTGACTATTTTACATTCCCTGACATTCATTCAGAACTTCAGAGATTACAAATGGAATTTGAGGCCATATTTTACAAGTAATAAACACAAAGTTATTTTTGTTTGTTCCCTTAAATCACAAAATTATTGTGTTCCAGTTAGTATGCAGTTGATTAAATGATATTGACAAAAATTATCTAATCTTTCTGTAAAGCTTAATAGTGTTTAATCATGACCGAAGTCAGGTCATTCTCAGATACTATGACAGAGATAAGGAGTACTTCCCTATCCCATATTAGTAAACGTTTTTTAGTCTATATTTTGTAATTTCCTCTGAACATTAAAAACAATTCCACTGATAAAAATATTTTTTTCAGAATTTCATAGTTTAAAAAGCTGTGGCTTCTCTATAGACAATTGTTGCATTAGGGGAGTGTCTCCAGGGGGGAAATGAACAGTCTCAGTCTGAGTCATTACTGTAAAGTACTATAGGCAAAAGTGTAAAGAGTGGCTCAAATATAGTTTCCTTAAAGAATGTAGTATGTGCAAAGTAGCATCTTTACCTTGCTAAGCAATTAGAATTAAATAATTTGTATCTGGTATGTATGTTAATATCCACCAGTGTCACTTTACAGCCAGGTTCACTGTATTGAAAACTGTCATAAAAATTGTTCATATGTTTAACAATCCTCATTTAGAGTTTAAAAAATTACTTTTCTACTCAGAGAAAAATTCTCATGTGAAATTGCATCCAAAGGAGTTCATTTTAAAGTTACATATGATGAATAACTTGTTGCATTTTGCTAAGCATACTGTTGCTTTCATTAGATATTCATGAGTAAGCCAAATAGTGTGGTCTGCTTACTGTAATTTTCTTTTACATGAAGTAATATTTCTTGTCAATTACAATTCAGCATGAATGGTGATTTGGAGAGATTAGATCTTGCTGTAACTATGAAGCTTGACAAGTATTCCCTTTCTTACTATTATGAGAACCTATCTAAGGTTACATGAAGGGAGAGGTTATTCTAAATAAGGTATAACATATCCTTATTTTGAGATTAATGGCATTAAACATTGTGTTTTAAGGACTGATGATAGGGGCAAACATTAGCTAGAGCATCTAGTGAAAAAATATTTGAATGGACTCTTGGAGACATAATGTTCCTCAGAGGCCACAGAGCGCATTAAATTTAAAATATTAAAACAAGGTAATTTTCATATTCCAGCAAGAAACTATACTGGGTCAGACCAATAATATATTTAATAGTATTTTCTAATAGTGGGAAATTAGTGAGCATCGTAGCTAGTCATACTCCAGGGGTACAAGCAGGCATGCATTAGCCCCTAAATTCCCTTATATAATTCATTAGCATCTATCACTTATGAATTTTTCCATATTGCTTTTATCTACTTCTGAAATATGTACATATATTTATAACATATAACAAGAGTCTTAGTATCTATACAAAGTTTTAATTAAGCATCTCAAATTCAGACTATAAGAGGAAAATTATGTCAGATTCACCAAATGGTGGTGTGTCTATTTTTATTAAAAATTATATGTTTCAGCAAAAATGGTAGAGTGAGCAACTCCAGGGACACACCTCTCTTTAGAAACACTGAGAAGACTGGCAAAAACTGTCAGAGTCAGTTTTATTGGAAGTCTGGAAAACAGAGGTTTACAGCAACCAGGGAAATGCTTAAATGAAGAAAAAGGCAACTGAAACCCAGCAGGACAGCTTAATGGTGTTTTATCTTATTACCCTTTTCTCTCTCTCCTCCCCAGTTAGAAATGACCTTGAAGACAGTAGCCTGTGTTCCTTGTGTAGTTTCCTGGTTCTGGAAAGAGCAGAATAGATCTTTTTTCCCAAGAAGTAGTGTCTGTTTTGATCTGTCTAGGGGGCTTGCCTTTGTTTCACCTAACCTGAAAGTCTCTCAGGATGAAAAAGTGATTATGCAGAGAATAATTTCTTCAAAGCATTGAAAGGTAAATGAACAAGCCACTGCTCCTGAGGCAAAAGATTATGGTTGGTACAAAACAGTAGACACACAGCTGAACATCTGGGAGGAAAAACAGAGTGAGATACTTCAGAGTATAAGGGCTTCGAAAAGCCCCTACATATATCAGGGACTCTAAGAAGGCTGCACATACCCAGGGCAGAATGCATGCTCAGAAAAGTCCTGAGAAGATCCGGAGTTTTCACCTCTTGCTGATGTTTACACCCAGCCCCATCAGGAAGAGAAGGCTCTAAAGCAGAGTTGTAAACAGCCTGGATAAGTGTTGAAGGAGTACCCCAGCACAGAGACAATCTGCAAAGGTGGGGAGGGTATTTTCTTTTCTGTCTCCCGGCATTTAAGGAAAGCTGACAACTAAACTAATGGAATAGAAAGTTCACAGACCACATATAACACAGAATGCAGTTTTTACAAAAATTTTTTAGAGGGCCGACCCCGTGGCGCACTCGGGAGGGTGCAGCGCTGAGAGTGCAGCAGCACTCCCGCCACGGGTTCGGATCCTATATAGGAATGGCCGGTGCACTCACTGGCTGAGTGCAGTGCGGCCAGTCACAAAAAAAAAAAATTTTTTTTTAGAAAAATAAAATTATACAGGAAGCAGCAACAACAAAACTTGGCAAGGGAGGAGAATCTGATTTCCAGGGTTTCCATATTATAATATTCAGAATATCCAGTCTACAAAATAAGTAAAGTATGAGTCATGAATAGAGAGTGGTGCTGATAATACCAAGGGTCTGAGGTTTGATCCCTGTGCTGGCCAGCTGCCTGTATATAGGTATATACACACACATATATATCAGTAAAGAGAAGTTACAGAAAAGAGCCTAATAGGAATTCTGATGTTGACAAATATAATAATCAACTAATATTATGTCAATAGTAATATGTAATAACCAGTTTATTATACAATAGTTAATAACAATTGGAAAATTCACTAGAGAGGTTCAACAACAGAACAGGCCAAAGAAAGAATCAGTGAACTTGAAGCTAGGGCAAAGGACATAATCCAGTTTGAGAAACAGAAAGAAAAAAAAAAAGAAAGAAAACAGAATGAGAGACTAGTCAGACGGTATCAAGCATGCCAAATCTGTGAAATGAGAGTCCCAAATATCCGAGAAGGTCAGCAAACTCCAGGTTGTATAAACCCAAAGAGATCCACACCAAGACACATGATGATCAAACTGTCAGAAAATAGAATCTTGAAAGCAGCAAAAGAGAAGTGATTTGACATTTACAAAAGGTCCTCAGTAAGTTTAACATTAAGTTAACATTTAATAAGTTTCTCATTAGAGACCATCAAGGCAAAAAGACATAAGAGCGCTTAAAGAAACAAACTGTCAGCCAAGAATTCTGTATCTGGCAAAGTATCCTAACTTATAAAGCATGCCTACCCTATAAAAATGTGCAAATGGGGGCCGAATCCGTGGCTCACTCGGGAGAGTGTGGTGCTAGGAGCGTGGCGGCAGGCCGAGGCCGCAGGTTTGGATCCTACATAGGGATGGCTGGTGCACTCACTGGCTGAGCGCAGTGTGGGCAACACCAAGCCAAGGGTTCCGATGCCCTTCCCGGTCACACACACACACACACAAAATGTGCAAATGGGAGTCCTTCAAGCTGAAATGAAAGGACACTAGACAGTAATGCAAAGCCCTATGAAAAAGTGAAGAACATTGGTAAAGAGATTAAATATAAGACAATATTATTGTATTTTTGATTTGTAACTTTTCCATATGATTTAAAAGACAAAAGCATAATACAAAAGTTACAAATCTGTGTTAAAATGTACACAATGTGTAAATGTAACTTGTGACAATAACAGCATAAAGTGGTGGGCCAAGCCCATGGAGCACTCGGGAGAGTGCGGTGCTGGGAGCGCAGCGACGCTCCCGCCGCTGTTTCGGATCCTATATAGAACTGGCCAGTGCACTCACTGGCTGAGCGCGGTGTGGGCGACACCACACCAGGGGTGGCGATCCCCTTACCAGTCACGAAAAAGACAAAAAAAAAAGGGGGGG
>NW_007727115.1:77777-82096 GCF_000696425.1 Galeopterus variegatus | reverse complement strand
AGATTTGTAACTTTTCCATATGATTTAAAAGACAAAAGCATAATACAAAAGTTACAAATCTGTGTTAAAATGTACACAATGTGTAAATGTAACTTGTGACAATAACAGCATAAAGTGGTGGGCCAAGCCCATGGAGCACTCGGGAGAGTGCGGTGCTGGGAGCGCAGCGACGCTCCCGCCGCTGTTTCGGATCCTATATAGAACTGGCCAGTGCACTCACTGGCTGAGCGCGGTGTGGGCGACACCACACCAGGGGTGGCGATCCCCTTACCGGTCACGAAAAAGACAAAAAAAAAAGGGGGGGGGGAATGGATGTAGTTGTACAGGGGCAGAGTTTTTCTATACCATGGAAGCTAAATTGGTGTTGATGCAAACTAGATTATTGCAAATTTAATATGTTAATTGTAATCCCGAGGGTAACCATTAAGAAATTTAAAATATGCAGGAAAGGTCTTCAGAAAGGAATCATATGGTACATAGAAAAAAAGTCAACTAAACATATAAGAAAGTAATAATGGGAGAACTGAGTAACAAAAAAAGATAAACGACAGAGAAAACAAATTACAGAATGACAGAACTCCTTATCAGTGATTACTTTAAATTATTCATTAGAAGCTCCATTGAGAAGTACAGATTGGCAAAGTGGATTTTAACATATGTATGCTATCTACAGGAGACTTTTAGATCCAAAGGCACAAAGAAGTTGAAAGCGAACAGATGGAAAAAGACATTCCATGCAAATACAAGGGTACTTTAAAAAGTTTGTGGAAAGATAGGCATTACCTTTTAATTCTATTTTTCCATGAACTTTTTGTAGTACCCTCATAGTAACCAAAAGGATAAGCAAATAGAAGGCAAAAGCAATACTATAAGCCAATAAGAGTTAACATATACATAACACTCCACCAACAGCAGCAGAATGCACATTCTTCCCAAGTGCACATGAAATATTCTCTAGGATAGTACATATTTTAGATACATTTTAAATTTTAAAATACTGGAATCATACAGAGGATCTTCTCCAACCAAAATGGAATGAAACTAAAAATCAGTAACAGAAGAAAAACTGGAAAAATCATGTGAAAGAACTATGTGGGAATTAAACAACACACTAGAATTAGAAAAAGAGTGAACTAAACCCAAAGCTAGCAGAAGGATGAAAATAATAAAAGATTAGAGCACACATAAACAGTTAAAATAAGTAAAGTCAATGAAACCAAAAGTTGGTTCTTTGTAAAGGTCAAAATTGACAAGCCTTTAGCTAGACTAAGAAAAAAAAATTACATAAATCAGAAATGAAAGTAGGAACTTTAACCCCTACTTTACAGAACTAAAAAGGATTAGAAGAGAATACTATGAATGATTGTACACCAACAAATTAGATAACCTAGGTGATATGGACAAATTCCTAGGAACACCCAAACAACCAAAACTTACTGAAGAAACAAAATCTGAACAGACGTATAACAAGCAAAGAGATTGAATCAGTTATCAAAAATCTCCCAATAAAGAAAAATTTAAGACCAGAGACATCATGAGTGAATTATTCTAAATGTAAGGACACCATGGGCACTCAAGCGGAGGGGGAGGGGGGAAAGCATTCCCTAGCAATATGGCACCCTTCTGGGTTCTCCTCCACAGTAAATAAGCCCACTGGTGCCAACACCCAAGCCCACACGTGCCAAACCTCAGCCAGTCATAGGTCAAGGCTCACCTCCTGCCCAGACCCATCCAATCAGCTATCGCCCGTCCACCCCCTGTCCAAACCCAGACCGCAGCTCCCTATAAATATACGCGCAGTCCTTGAATAAGGTGGAACTTCTCTGGCGAACTGTCAGCTCGGGTCCTGTCATCTTATCAGCTCGGGTCCGTGCGCCCTCTCATTGGTGCCAAAACCCAGGAGGAGTTCACCCTGCACCAGGGGACTCCTTCCTCGGATTTCCTTGGACCGCTCCGCGACCCCCCCGGGACTGACGGTCTGCCCTCATCCATTTTCTCTGGCTCTGGCTTCCTTCACCCACCACTGGCTCATCCGTTAGGTAAGCCCCTTTTTTCCTTTTGTCAGGCTTGTAGATTATTTAAACCTTCACACTAATCACATTCCCCCGGCCCTGGCATTGACATGTTCCCGGCCCCGGAGGCTGAACCTCCCATTCCTCTCTCTCTCTCTTTCTCTCACTCCTTTTAAACTTCCTCCTTCCTGGGTTCATCCTTGAACCCATCTCCTGAGAACAGCACGACTCATTGGGGACGCCCTCTGAGTTCTGTCCTTCTCATCCGGCCGGAGGGCTCATTCTATCCTCCATTTAAACCTTCTCTCTCTCTCTCTAATCCTCTTCAGAATGGGAGCTTCTGCCTCCTCCCTCCGGGGTGATTCACCCTTACAATGTCTCTTAAACAACCTTACCACCCTATCCCTCAAGCCTGACATCAAACCCAACCTCCTCACTAAATTTTGCACACAAGATTGGCCTTATTATCCCCTAGATAACCAAAATAAGTGGCCCCCTGAGGGTACACTCGATCCCGACATTCTCCGGGACCTTTTAACTACTGCCAGCGCCTGAGAAAGTGGAAAGAGATACCATATGTGGAGGCTTTCTGCCTACTTGCTCAAAATCCCTCTCTCTATCTCATCTGCTGTCCTTCCCAGGTTCTCCTTGCTTCCAAACCCCCTTCATCCTCACTGCCTCCACTACCCCCTACTTCTTTTTTTTTTTCTTTTTTGTCTTTTTTCGTGACCAGTAACGGGATCGCAACCCTCAGTGTCGCGCCCGCACCGCGCTCAACCAGTGAGTGGACCGGTCTCTATATGGGATCCAAACCCTCGGCGGGAGCACCACCATGCTCCCAAGCACCACACTCTACAGAGTGCGCCACCGGGCCGGCCCTACCCCCTACTTCTGATAATTTTGACCCTGCGGATGAAACCCCCCCATTCAGGTCTCCTTCTCCTGTAACTCTCTCTACTCCCCTCAGTTAACTCCACTCCATCTGCTTCCTGTGCCCAGCTGGCTGGCCGGTAAACAGCCCTGGTCTCCAGGGCACCCGCCGCGGGATGAGGGGCCACCTGGTCAGCCTGTTCTCCTGCCTGCTCCCGGCTCCACCCTCCCTAACTCCCTCCATCCCTCCTCTCCTTCTGGCCCCATGCCCCGCCTCACGTGCCCCCCACCCAGGCGCTCTCTCTGTCTGTCTGGGGCAGGGGATGTGTTGTCCTGTGGCGGCAGCGGTGGACCACTTGGCCCCCATGACCGTGGCCCGCAGTGCTGCCGGTGCCCCAAGCCTCGTGGTGTTGGAGGTGGGCGGGGTTGGACGTGCTGCGTTTGCACATGGCACACCCCTCGCCTGCCGCCTCCCGCTCCCAGCAGAGCCCCGCCTCTGCCGCTGGCTCGTGCTCCGGCCCATGGCCCCGGCTTCTCCCTCCTGCCTCCTCCTCCCTTGTTTCTTCTAGCCCCACCTTGCCGCTATCTTGTTCCCTGCCGACTCCCATTTCACCTGCCTTTTAGCCCCCCTGTAACTCGTTCCCAAGGACTCCTCCCCTCCTCCACCGTGGCATCTCTCCATGAGGTGGCTGGAGCTGAGGGGGTTGTTAGAGAACACGTTCCCTTTTCATTAGCCGATCTCACCCAGCTGGAAAAGAGATTAGGGTCCTTCACCACCGACCCCTCTACTTACATTAAAAAATTCCAATGGGTCCTTCAGGTATACAGTCTCACACATCATGATATACTTTTTGGCTCAATCCCACCCCAACATCAAGGCTAAGCTAAAAAATCTGGAACAGGGCCCTGTTACTCCCCAGACTGAAATTTTATCAGTGGCCTTCAAGGTCTTTCATAATTGGGAGGGGGAACGAAAACTGAAAAGGAACGGCACAAACAAAGGCTGATCTGGCCAACCTCCAAATGCTGGCCAAAGTAATTACTCAGCCTTCTAAGTGCCCTTCCGGGCCCTCCACCTCCAAAACTCCCCCCGGCGCTTGCTTCAAGTGTGACAAAAAAGTTCATTGGTCAAAGAATGGCCCATCACCCAGAAAGCCCACCAAGCTGTGTCCTAAGTGCCACGAAATGGGACATTAGGGCTCTGACTGTCCACACACCCAAAGAGGAGACTGGCCTAACGGGCCTCAGCCATCCCGGACACCTCAAACACCTCTGGTGGGACTGGCTGGAGAGGAAGAAGACTGACAGGGCCCTAGGTCCTTCCCAACCATGACCATCACAAAAAGCGAGCCCAGGGTAACTATTGTTGTGGATGACCGACCCGTCTCCTTCCTCCTAGACACAGGAGCCACTTTCTCGGTCTTAAAGGAGTTTCAG
>NW_007727115.1:75883-76777 GCF_000696425.1 Galeopterus variegatus | reverse complement strand
GCCTGACTCGTTTCACTCAATATTATTCTCTCAAGGTCCATCCATGTTGTTGCAAATGGCAGTATTTCATTCGTTTTTATAGCTGAGTGGTATTCCTAGGTTAAAACCCTGCTTCCTGACCTCACCAACGGATCCCACAGAACCTACACATGACCTGCGAGTTCAGGACACACCCTTTCAAGAAACTAAAACCTTTGCCTGCACTCCTCATCCCTCTAACCCCCTCAAACTCCATTTATCCCGACTCCCAAGTCTCCCTCCATTACAAGAACAATGACCACTCCCGTTAACGTTATCCTGTTTCTCTTACTGTACCTAGTAGGTGCCTCTGAATCCTCATACATTTGGTGGTTCACGGTGCAAAAAACTCTTACAGGAAAACAAGGTAAACAAGGTAAAACCACCACACTACTCCCTTCCACGGCGGACTGTTCTCTAGCTAGATGCCGAAGTCCCATTACCATCCCCCTTACAGGGAGTAAACTAACCTCTCAATCCTCCCACCCATATATATGTTTTATCTTTGACCAGACTCAACCTTCTTGCCACTGGTGGCCAGAAACTTATGGGGGATGCCCGCACTGGTCATGCAAAATTCACGACCCACTTATAAATGCAGGGGGCCAGATACTTCAGTGCAGCACACAGGGCACGCTCCAACTTGCCATCAATGACCCCTGGGACTCCAGGTGGGCTGGGGCAGTTGTTGGATCTTTCTACTGCAGTGCCTTGGTCAATTTTCGCCCTTGCGGACAATTTAAAATCACCCACACATATGTTCTCATAAAAAAATCACGATTCCTTATCTGCTGTACATACTCACATTTCTCAGCAAAAAAAAAAACCCTTTCCTCAGAGAAAAAACGCCGCCAACCAGCCCTCTCCCATCTACAC
>NW_007727115.1:71959-73367 GCF_000696425.1 Galeopterus variegatus | reverse complement strand
GGGAGTGCCGCCGCGCTCTCAAGCGGTGCACTGTAGCAGTGCGCCACCGGGCCGGCCCCTAGTTAATCGTTTTTTAATTCTTAAGTTTTACTGTGTAGTTTGGGGGTATAGAAAAGATGTGTTTATCCAACTCACTGCTCTTCAAAAGCAGAGTAGTTTCTACATGAAAAAGCACCATTAGCTGGTCATCGTGGAAAGGGGAGTAGCCCCTAAAAGGTCTTAACTAGTGTTTGCTTTCATGTCATCATTCGACCTAATTTGAAAGCTCTTTTTTAAAAATTTCTGGAGCCTCAGTTTTATTTATGATCATGTAACTACACTTTTTTTCTATGACCTCTCAAGGAAAAAGGCAGTTTATCTTTAACATTTTCCGTTTCCTGTATGAAGGGGTGAATATCTTAAAAACGTGAGCACAGGGCTTACCAGCGGGAGCGCCGCCGCACTTCCCAAGTGGCACACTTATCCAGTGCGCCACCGGGCCGGCCCTTACCGTTCTTCTTTCCTCTGGGAAAGAAGGCTGTTGCTTCATACCTAGGAAATACTATTTTCAGAGCATCTTTGCAGTACTGGATGTATCAGCATACTGTTTTCAAAGTTCAGTCCTATGGTATCTTGAAATGCATGATTTAAATTTCTCATTTGCATGTGCACAGTTATTTATATTTGTAAGTTTCAACACAGCTGGCTTTTAATACCTTTATGGTAATACCAGCATTTAGCTTTTAAGAAGTATTAACATCTTGCATTACTGTACTAGATATTCAAATCAATATTTAGATTCTTTTGGGATGTATAGTAGTATATTTGCCTCATGCCTATAGTCTATAATTGGCAACGAGTTATATTACTAAAGTAACTTTATCATCAGTTCTGTGTTCTATCGTTCGTTGCAAAATGCATATTATTTTAAAGACTTCTTTGGGCGTTGTAATCATGTTAAATAGTGTCTTTCAAAAATATTCTATACATTTCTATAAAATTAAATCTTTTGCTGTTGTGTGAAAAAGGTAGAGTAACAGGATGAGGAGAAAAAATTAAGACTGAAATTTTAGGAAAGTGCAACACCATTAAATGATTTTTTAAAATGAACACATAACTTTTGTGTGTTGCTGTCTCTGCCTTAAAAATAAAATACTAGCACCGTACCTGATGCAGGCGGGTTGTGAAATCCAAAAAATATACATGTTTCTTTTAAATCTCACAAAGTTATTTTCCAGCTAGAGTCTTCCTGTGAAGAATAGAAGACTCAAAGAGAGAAGACTTTTTTCTGGTAAGAGTAATGAATAAGTCAACTGCTGCTTAAAAACTCCAACTTCCAGTCATATCAAGAATAACATTCCAGGGCCAGCCCGGTGGCGCACTGCTACAGTGTGCCGCTTGGGAGCGCGGCGGCGCTCCTGCCGAGGGT
>NW_007727115.1:69140-71049 GCF_000696425.1 Galeopterus variegatus | reverse complement strand
CAAAAAGGAAAAAAAAAAAAAAAAAAAAGAATAACATTCCAAAGAAAGTCTATCAAACACCCAGAAAATTCAAGGTATCATAATTACCTCAACCCCTTTTTGGGGTGTGAGAAGCGTTACCCAGCTTTGCCCAAAAATAAAGGAAAAAAGGCATAATTGGCTCTATGACTTTCCTGTACTCCCTTATCATCCATAAAAGGAGATTTTATTTTATCATATCTTGGTGCTCTGCATCTCTGTGTACACTGCTTAAACATCAGCCTGAAAATATAATTTGGGTTTGCACTACACTACATGTTAGTGAGTGAAAGAGGACAGACGTGGTCTCGGAGCTCCAGCAGATGTATATAAATAGTAGTACTTCCTTTTTATCTGATGCCTCTTTTTAAAAACTTTTTGCACATAAATCACCTCATTTTATCCTTACAACTTCATATAGTTGAGGAGACAAATGTAACTTTGTTTTAAAGATGTCTCAGGCACAGAGAGGCAAAGAAAAATGCTCACAGGTTAATGGACTGTGATGCCGATTAGCTAACTCCCTGCCATATTCTTTCTGCTTTTGAAATTCTCTTTGAAAGTTCTTAGAAATTAGGCTATCAATGTATACTTTGTCAGTCTCTTGGAGGTATTAGTGTAACTTCAGAGTAGATCGACCAGATTAGAAATGATCCACAAAGAATCTATGCCTAGATCTTTGAATGTTGAAGAACGTCTTTATTTTCCTGTCCGTGCCTCCCAGCAGTTCCATCGTGCCCTCACATCAGAGGCTCAGAGCCCACCCTGTCAGGCAGAAAACCTGGCGACCACCACCCTTGCTCCCAGCTAATTAGGGATTGCTCTTCAGGTACCAAAGCTGCCTCTCCTACCTTATTTCCATAGGGACCTGATTTAGTACATTCATTCTGAAAACTATAATTCATGCTAAGGTAACTTGACCTGAGGTAAGAAAGAGAGTTACCAATACTGGAAATCATTTTCCCAAGAATGCTATCCTTTTAGGATCCTGGGAATATGGAAAAGCAGACATGGCAGAAATCTTCAGGCTCTAATATTAGACTTCACTGACTAGTCAGCATCTGCTATGCCAGGGGAACAAATTCAAGCCTGACTTGAAAACTATTAATGATTTTNTATATCCCCATCCTCCTCCTCCGTAGCCTCATTCCTTTTAGCCCTCATTTCCGGCCTAGCATGATACTTTAGAGCATGGATCCCAAATTACTTTTTATTGGCCTGCCCACTGTATGCCATTACAAAGGAGACCAAAATAAACCCCTATCATCTTCACCAGATAAGCCATTCCAAAAACTCTGCCAGGCTCTGGTCATGGCCCCTGCTTTACACCTGCCTGACCTCACTAAACCCATCTCCCTTTACGTATATGAAAGGGATGGACGAGCCCTGGGTGTGTTAGGACAAACATATGGCCCCTCCTTCACCCCAGTAACATACTTGTCCAAACAACTAAATCCTACTGTCCAGGACTGGGCTCCCTGCCTTCATGCCCTGGCTGCTAAACATCTACTACACCACTAACCAGCAAGCTAAACTCATTGCGGCCACTCGGGCCTGTGTACTGGCAGAAGACAAATCCCTTAACCTATACACAGATTCCAAATACGTTTTCCACATACTTATATCCCATGCAACAATCTGGAAAGAAAAAAGATTGCTCAACACCAAAGGCTATAACCAATTCTACCTTTATAGACAAGCTCCTTAAAGCCTCTTGGCTACCCAAACAGTTAGGGATCTCCCATTACAAAGCACATCAAAAGGACAGCTCTCCCATAACTCAAGGTAATTGCTTAGCAGACCAAACGGCACGATTGGTCGCCACAGAGAGCTGTGACACCCCAGATGCTGCACTCCTTCCTCTCCTACCAGATACCACAGACAACCCTGC
>NW_007727115.1:60321-68807 GCF_000696425.1 Galeopterus variegatus | reverse complement strand
TCAGCATCTGCTATGCCAGGGGAACAAATTCAAGCCTGACTTGAAAACTATTAATGATTTTATAAATACAAGCATCTTTCCTCTTTTATCCCACCTTCAACATTTATCATCACCATATTAAGCACAACATAAAAGGAGCCAGAAGTAATATTATGTAATACAGTAACTTGTCTCTATCCTTTCTGTTTCAAATAGGCACAACCATAATTCTCGATGCCGTGTGCCATCATTTAGAATCGTTATTTACCTAGATCTTATACCACATAGGGAAAGTGTATATTTCCACATGTACTTTTCCCAAAGTGTACCTTTTCCTTATAGAATAGGGTCTGTAACTGGCCACAGAAGGAGTTGTCTCCAGAAATTAATATTGTTAGGCTAACGTGATTATCTGGGAATAAAAGTTACAGCAAGAAACTCTTTATGCATATCATTCTGCTAGAATTGTTAGATACAGAACAATGAATACAGATGAGGCATTTAAACATTCTTTTTCTGGGTTTACATTAATTGTATTTGAATATTAAACCCAAAAGACTTTTTTTTTTTTTTTTTTTTTTGGTGGCTGGCCAGTACAGGATCCGAACCCTGGGCCTTGGTGTTATCAGCACCATGCTCTAACCAACTGAGCTAACCAGCTGGCCAAAGAGACTCTTTAGTTCACTATAATAACACCTTTACATAAGTTTAGCTTTAATAATACCTCAGCACTATGAATGAAGTTGGAATATTCTATTTCAGTTATATTCACATGCACCCTGGTAAAGTACTAGGAATGGTACTAGGAAAGTCCACCCTTCAAGTTTATCCGTTTTCCATAATAACTCTAGCAAAAGAATAACTGTATACTGCTTTACATTATCCTGAAAGAAATGCCATATTAATGGAATCAGTGGGAAGGAAAGTCCGTATATCTCCAACAAGGGAAACGAGGACCTTGGATAGAAAAGCCATACAATTGGGATGTGAGGAGTATGGAGAAAAATTGGGTAGCAATCCTAGAGAAACCCTGAATTAGAAAATGTACTCTGTCAGAAAATAATTCTGATTTCTGTTATTTAATTAGTAACTTAATATTTAATAATAGAGAAAAATATTGTGCAGCCTATAAATAGTTTCTATTGCACAAAAGAAAATGTTACGCCAAATTTACAAAGAAAAAAGCAGCCATTAAATAGTGTGTTTATCTCCAAAAAAGTGGAAAAACATTGGAAACTTGGAAATAGCTTACATAAGGTATTATTAACCTTTAGGCAGGCATTGTCAACTACATACAACTATCATCTACTTTTGAAGACATTCATGGGAGAGTCATTTGTATATTTAAAAGTTGTAACAAAAGCCACACATGAGAAAGTATGTTGTAATGTTTAAACAAAATGTCTCATTTCTGAGCCAGTTTCTACCCTTGTTCTCAGTGGCAAGGAAGAATAATAGATCATTCCTTTTTAGTTAATAAATTCTCTTCCAGCCTTTTCTTAATTCAAGTGGGAATTCAAGTGAAATGATCTCAGATTTTCCCTAATAAAGTTTGCTTTCCAGCTTTTTAAATTATTAGAATTTTCTGATTATTTTTGTCTCCTAGTTCTCTTTACACCGGATGTGAACCCAAGTGTCTAGTGAACACTTATTGTGCTTTGGAATTCATAATCTCTATAGGTTCAAGAGTTTATCTCAGGTGTTAGGTGGGGACCTTTATGCTAAAGCTTCAAGAGATTGAAGTACCCTCAGTGTCCACATATTTCCATCAGTCTTGAACTTTTCCTACTTTTCTTTCTATACCAATAGGTATAAGCCACTCTGAACCTGGAATCCCTGTATTCCCTAGAAATATTGTGGGAAAGAGCGATCAGGGGTATAAAGAAAGGAAGTAGTGATGTAGATTCTTGAATAGGAACTCCATTGTTTCAGTGACATAAGTGGATTGCCTGGAATTGAAAACTGATAATAAAAGTCTGTGATATTGTTGGAGATTATTCCATTCTACTACTGAAACCCTTGACATACTCAAGGGGTTTATCCAAAGATCTTCACAAATGCCTCAAATCTTAATTGACTGCTCATCAATTTATTAATTGGATTGTGATTCTGTATTGTTCAACAGGCTCACTAGGTAAGTTAAGAATAAAAATTGGAAATTTTATCTGCTTTTTGTTTTCAATAAAATGTAGGCAACAAAAGAACATCATGCAAGAAGCAGTGTAAAATAGGATGAATGGAGACATGATTAAGACAGGAGATAAGATTAAAGGGAGATGGCAGTAGAGAGGCAATGCAGAAAGAAAAAACAAAATAGGGGGATCATAAAATGAATTAAAGAGATTAATGAATAGAGGCAAATCTGCAGAAAATTAAATCACTGTGATAGAGAAAAACAGAATGACTAAGAATTCCTAGGGGGCAACAAAGACATAAAAACTGCAAAGACAATAAAAAGAAAAAAAAAAGTTCTCAAGGGAGAATATCAAAAACAAAAGAATAATCAAATATATCATAAAAGAAAGCTTACCTATGCAATGCAAACAACCTGAATATGTAGGATAAAATGGCTTAATACCTTACAGATGGAACTAATGTAAGAAACTAATCCCAAGATATATGTTCAAGAAATCATTAACTTTTAAGACTAAATGGAAAAGAAAATCCTATAGCCCAGAAAGAAAAAATTAACTTAGTCAAAAATGAAGAGTCTCTGCAGCTAACTTCAAGTAACTAAAGACACTGAAATGATGTCACTCTGGAGTTTTTAAGGGAAAGGAAGTGACTCTGAACTTCTATACCTATTTAATGTGTGGCAGCTTTAGTTTCTCTGTGCACTCAAAATGTATCCCCCATGCATTTTCATGAAAAAAAAAGTTACTAAAAAATATTTTTTAGCCAACCATGTGATTAATCAAATATAAGAACGTAGGAACCAAAGTTAGGCACAAGAAGAGCTCAGTGAGTATCAGTATAGCTGCAATATGGAAGTTGTCTAAATGTTGTGAATAAGGTAAAGTAATTGATTAAAAATACTCTAGAAACAGAATGTATTTTATTTTTTGATGGTTGGCTGGTAGGGGGAATCAAACCCATTGTTGGTTGTGCTCTAACCAACTGAGCTAACCAGCCAGCCCCAGAGTGTATTTTAGAAGTTTGGTAAGTATTTTTACAATGTCAGTAAATCACATTCTTAATATATTGCCACAACTTATATTGGTAATAATTGAAAAGAGGAGGAGATGTAAAAACTTGTTGTATTCTTCGGATTAGATAAAATGGTATCAAAAATTAATATCTTATTTTTTAATTCCATACTTTAGAAAAGATAATTCAACTATATTTGAAAAACATAAAAATTATCATTATTTGTTTTAACATAATCTGTAAATTTCAAATCGCTGGGGAAAAACTAACATCAACTTCTGATTAAAACTCTTATCATACTAGGCAGAAGGGAACTTCAACCTGATAAGGGGCAACTACAGAAACTATACAGACAATGTCATACTTAATGGTGAAAGCCTTAATATTTTACTGCTAAGATTGAAAACAAGACAAGAATGGTATTTCTCTTCATTTATGTTAAATAATGTTGGAGGTTCTAGCCAGTACAGATAGGGAAGGAAAATAAATAGAAAGCATCCTGATTGGAAAGGATGAAGTAAAATGATCTTTATTCAGAGATGACATAATTGTGTATGTAGAAAATCTAATAGAATCTACAAAAAGAAAAGTTAAAACTAATAAGTGAGTTTAGTAAGGCTACAGGATACAAGATCAATATACAAAAATCAGTTGAACTTCTATGCATTAGCAATGAAATTCAGAAGTTGAGATAAAAAGGCCATTTATAATAGTATCAAAACATCAATATACTTACATAGTAAAAAAATTAATATTTAATAAATCTGATAAAAGAAATATAAACTCTGTACACTGAAATCTACAAAATGTTGAGGAAAGAAAACTTGAAGACAGAGATACAGTGTGTTCATTGGTTGAAAGACTCAATATCACTAAGATGTCAGTTCTTCCCAAATATATCTATAGATTCAATGCAAACTCAATCAAAATCCCAGAAGGCCTTGTGTGTTGGGGGCGGGGGATGGAGAGGCAAGGATTGGAGATTGACAAGCCGATTCTGAAATTTATATGGAGATGCAAAGAACCTAAAATAACCAGAACAACTTTTAAAAAGAAAAGAAGGTTTCCATTAAGTGACTTTAAAACTTAATATAGAACTACAGTAATCAAAACTGTGACATTTCCATAAAGATGGAAATATAGATCAATAGAACAGAGTTGAGAGTTCACAATTAGGCCCACACATATGGATGACTGATTTTTGATAAATGTGCAAAGGCATGCAGTGGAGAAAGAGTAGTCTCAGCAGATGTGGCTGGAACAATTAGATATTCACGTACATAAAAATTAACTTGGATCCATATTCCACACCATATACAAAAATTCAAAATGGATCACAAACCTAAATGTAAAACCTAAAATATGAATCTCTTAGAAGTAAATAGAAAATAGAAAAATCTTTGTAACCTTGGGTTAGACAACAATTTCTTAGATATAATGCTAAAGGTATTAACCATTGGAAAATTGATAAATTGTGCTTCATTAAAATTAAAAATGTTTATTCCTCATAGGACACTACTAAGAGAATGAAAGGACTTGCCACATAGACAGGGAGGAGATTTTTGCCAAGCATATATCTGATAAAGGACCTGTATCCAGAATACATACAGAACTCAAAACTCCATAAGAAAAAAGCAACTCATTTAAAAAATATAACGATTTGAACAAAATCTTTATATTTTTGGTGAAATCTTTGATTCCACCAAAGGAGATGTAGTAATGATAAATTAAGTACATGAAAAGATGCTTAGTGTCATTGGGAAAATGAAAGTTAAAACCACAGTTGAGATAGGACTACACACCCATTAAAATGACTGAAATTAGCAAGACTGTACCAAGTGTTGACGAGAATGTGGAGGAATTGCACTCATTCACTTCCGGGGAGCATTTGAGATAGGACTACACACCCATTAAAATGACTGAAATTAGCAAGACTGTACCAAGTGTTGATGAGAATGTGGAGGAATTGCACTCATTCACTTCCGGGGAGCATGTAAAATGGTATAACCAATTTGGAATACCGTCTGGTAGTTACTTGAGAAATTCAGCATAGAACTATCATACACTCCAGCCATTCCACTTCTAGGTATTTACCCAAGACAAATAAAAGCATGTGTGGATATAAACACCAGTTCACAAATGTTACTGCTAGCTTTATTTGTAATATGCAAAAACTGGAAATAATTCAGATGCCCATCAACAGGTAAATGAATAAACAATTTGCAGTTTATTCATACATTGCAATGCTAATGAGAAATGTAAAGGAAGGAACTACTGCTCCATAAAAAAACATGGATAAATCTCAAAATAATTGTGCTGAGTGAAAGAAGCCAAGCCCCCCAAAAAGAATACTTATTGTATGATTCCAATTATATAAAATTCTAGAAAACGCCAACTATAGTAACAGCAGGATCAGTGGTTGTCTGAGGAGAGGTGGGGAGGCTGGAGGCAGGTTTTACAAGGAGCACAAGGAAACATCGGGAGTTGATGAATATGTATACATATTAAACATCAAATTGTGCACTTTAAATATGCAGTTTATTGTAGGTCAATTATACATTGATAAAGCTGTAAAATACAAAATTCAGATTGTTCTCAAAGGACAAAGAAAATAGGAGACTCAACATAAAGTTAAATGATATGCAAAATTTTTCTAACAAGATACAAAAACAGTAAAGTAGGGATAGCAACAAACCTAATATGTTATTATGATGTCATTTTATTTGGCACATTAGAGAACAACTGTTAGAAATAAGAAAAAATTACCCAAAGTAATATAATTTCAGTGGGAGATTTTAATACCTCTGTCAACTTTTGACACACTAAACAGACAAAAAATAATGACCATATTACATTTCTATAATAAAAATGATTTTTCTAATAGTGAATACTTAATTTTTAAACTATCCACAAAACAGAAAATCATATACTATATCACAAAAACGTTGATAACAGCCTAATACAAAAGACACATAAAATGATTTAGAAATCAGTAGTTTCAAATTCTCATAACCCAAACCACTTTATAACTTTGTTTAAAAAAATAAGTGGTGAAAGATAAGTTACCACAACAAATTTATGTGATAAAATTTTTGGAATTACATATATGGAAGTTTTAGAATTCAAAGGCATATTCAATGAAAAACATTTTTCTTTTAAAGAAAGAAAGATGAAGTAAATTAATTCAATTGAAGAATTTGAAATAAAGGATGTATAAGGAAAACAGGAAAAATGAAATTAAGTATAAATTAGAGACCTAAGATAACTGAACAAAGAAACTGAAGATATCCTTTAGGGGATAAAACAATAATAGCAACAAAGCAGAAAGCACTGTGAAGCTAGCAGGTGGCTATAAGGAAAACAGGAAAAATGAAATTAAGTATAAATTAGAGACCTAAGATAACTGAACAAATAAACTGAAGATATCCTTTAGGGGATAAAACAATAATAGCAACAAAGCAGAAAGCACTGTGAAGCTAGCAGGTGGCGGGTGGTAAAAATATCAGTTTTACCAATACCATAATATAGTGGATATGACTGCAAAATTTTAAATATGCAAATGAAAAATAAAATAATCAAGAGTTTATCCCTATAATTCAAGGTGTTTTACTATTAGTAACACATACACAACATCAATATGACAAGGAAATAATCCATAATTTCTTATTTATTGTAGAAAAGACATTTCCAAAAATTGCTCTCATAATTATTACCTTTCTCCCGAAAGCTCATTCTATTCTTAATTATTTGAAAGTATTAAGACAGAATAAGTCTAGGCCTGTGAACCAAACTGACTGCATTTTCTCTGCAGAGGACACTTTGTTACTTTTCCACTCCTCAGGCACAAGACCCCCCAGGGCACATGATTATCCCATGACCCACCCTGATAAAACCAAGTAAGTGGGGAACAGATATTTACTGAGTTGCAAAACCCCTGCCCAAGGCTTGTTTACTATAATCGTAAAAATTAAGTTACAATTTAACCTTAAGACCCCTTAGGAATTCCCCCAATAGGCACAAAGCTTCAAGGAGACCATTACAGTGACCCTCCTGGGGTGATGATAATGAACAGCACCACCACCTTGGACCTCTGAGCAGGTGCAAGGACCAAAGCCCTAACTGAACATGCAACCAGGAAGAATATAGTGGACCACCTCCAGTGACACTGGTCTGCACCCCTTAACTCCTTTCCCTATAAAAGACCCTGAACAGCTCCCCTCAGGGGGCTAGCTTTCCTGTACCTACCCCCCCTTATGCATAAGTATCTCTTTTAATAAAGCACGGCTCACTTTATTGCTGGGTACATTGTTCATTTCTATGACTTTGGGACCCAAGACCCTAATTTGGTAACAGTATGAGTATGTGCAGAGGATTTGTTACATACTTAAAACACCCTAGAGTCAACTGTAGAACTTAAGGTAACTTAAAAAGAATTTATATGGTGTTCACCTGTACTGCATTTGCAAAAGTCTTTGCTATTTATTCTCAATATACAAAACTCTTTGCTATTTGTTAACAACCAATAGTGAAGATGAAATAAGAGATTTCACTTAACAAAAATAAAGAACAGTAATACTTAGAATTGACCCTAAGCAAAATTACATGGATCCTTTATAAATAGAAATCACAGAATAGAGATACCTTGTTCCTGGATTGGAAAATTGAAAGGTTTAAAGAAATCAATTATTCTTAATTAATTCCAGTTAAAATTGGATTATTTTTTAATGCAATCAAACCATGTTAGAGCATTCACTTTCATGAATAGTTAAGAATTTCTTTAAAATAATTTTGTAACAAAAGATTTGTACATAAGCTCATATGCAAACAGAAATGACCAGAAGGAAACTGGTGAAAATATTACATAATTGTCACAGAGTAGTGGAATGAGGGTGAGTTTTGTTTTCTTCCTTAATGATAAAGAATTGTTTCCTTTAGTTTTTTAAAAAAGATGCTCAAGGTCATAGTGCGAGTTAATGATAAAATAAAGGATTACCCAAATTATATTATCAATAGCAATTTTTAGAGAGCTGCTTCAGGGCCATGGTTTCTCAAAATCAGTACTTGCATTATTTTGTCTGAGATATACTTGGGGCTGAAAAACTGTGAAGCATCAAAGGCAATAGATGAAGCGAGCCACAGAAGGCAGTGCTGTGTGGTGAAAACATGATGGCACTGAGACTGCTGAAAGGAATTACCATGTGATCCAGAAATCCCACTTCTGCGAATATAACCAAAGAAATGAAATGAAAACCAGTGTGTGGAAGGGGGCCGGCCCGGTGGCACACTGCTATAGTGCGCTGCTTGGGAAGCGCGGTGGTGCTCCCGCCCGAGGGTTTGGATCCCACATACAGACCGGTTCC
>NW_007727115.1:57657-59033 GCF_000696425.1 Galeopterus variegatus | reverse complement strand
TTATATATTTCAAAAATTTCCTATAAGAGTGGATTTTAAATGTTCTCACCAGAAATAAGTGAGAAATATGTGAGGTGATGGATGTTTAGACTGATTTGATCATTCCACAATGTAATCATGTAGCAAAACACTACAATGTATCCATAATTATATACAGTTATCTGTCAATTGAAAATAAAGATTTTTTTATAAAAAAAGATAATGTGGTTTTAATCCCCTAAAGAATATATTTCCAAACTATTAGCTAAAATATTTAAATTTACTATGTGAAAAGCAATTTAATTTCAGTGTAAATTGAGAGTTAATTCTTTACACATTCTTGAGATGTTTTAAAAATTTATCAGTTCATTATTTCTATAGTTATACTGGCCACCAAAGCTAATAAATTTTGTATACAATAAGATGGTTAAATTTTAAACATTTTTAGAATTTTAAAAGTTTGAAACTTTTTAAAAATCAATATTGTACCCCAGTTTAAGTAGAGTAGGCACAAATGTTTGAAAAAGACCTCTGAGACCACTGCAGCTTCACTGCATGCAAGTTAGGCCCTGAGAAATGTAACCTTCCTCTGAAAACAAGTTAAAACTCACTCAGACCATATGACACTAACTATCTCAATGAAGTTTAAGAAGAAAATAAGTTACTAAGTGTTGCCCAGAAAATCTATATGAATTGAAAACATTCATCTTAAAAGTACAATCTGTCCCTGTACAGACCACTTTTAGAGGGAAAAAATTTTTTTTTTTTCCCTTTTTGTCTTTTTTCGTGACCGGCAATGGATCGCAACCCTCAGNCACTGAGGGTTGCGATCCGTTGCCGGACACGGAAAAGGACAAAAAGGAAAAAAAAAAAAAAAACCAGTGTGTGGAAGAAATGTCTGTACACCCTTGTTCATTGCAGCATTATTCACAACAGCCAAAATATGGAAACAACCGAAGCATCAACGGATGAGTGGGAAAAGACAAAACAAAACAAAACAAAATGTGGAATATATACACAATAGAATACTATTGAGCCTTAAAAAGAGAGGAAATTCCATCATTTGCGACAACACGGATGAATCTAGAGGACATTACGCTAAGTGACATAAGCCAGGCACAGAAAGAGAAATACCACATGATCTTGCTTACATTTGGCATCGAAAAAAGTCAAACTTAATAGAAGTAGAGAAAAAGGGGGCTGGCCGGTGAGCTCACTTGGTTAGACAGCAGTGTTGGTAACACCAAGGTCAAGGGTTCAGATCCCCTTACTGGCCAGCCACCAAAAAAAAAAAAAAAAAAGAAGAAGAGAAAATGGTGGTTACCCGAAGCTAAGGCATGGGAGGTGGTGAACAGAGAAAGGAGAGAAGAAGGTCAAAGGATACAAAGTTTTAGTTA
>NW_007727115.1:52216-56654 GCF_000696425.1 Galeopterus variegatus | reverse complement strand
GCGGGAGCGCCGCCACGCTCCCAAGCGGCGCACTGTAGCAGTGTGCCACCGGGCTGGCCCTAGAGGGAAAAGATTTTAACATGTCTTTAAAATGAAAAAAATAATGTGGAAGCTAGAAAAAGAATAAAGAGGAAGTAATTAAAAGGACAATAAGAAGATTGGTGATTCTTGTTTCTTACTAGGATTGACAACAGTAAGAGTTTCTTCCTTTTTGTTAATCTAGAACTAATCAAGGAGGTAGAAAAGGGGGGAAATTGCATGGTGCATTTCTAATTCACTTAGTCTTCACAAACACACAGAGAAACACATCTGCACATGCTTGAAACATGCTAAAAACCAGTTGAAGATAGACTAGGGTGGAGTAAGATGAGATCAGAAGGTGGAAGGGGAATCATGAAGCTTCTAGGCTTTTAGTCTATCTCTATGCTGCAGTTTGCTCTACTCAGGCTTTTCATGACCTCTTCCGTGGTATTCACCCACCCCACCACATTCATCTCAAGATCTCGAACTTTGACACTCTCCACGTATTTCAGATACGCACATAACTACATTTTCATTTCATCCTTCTGTGAGTTAATTTATGATTTTTCTGTAGCTAAAATTAGGCTACCAATTTTGTCTTTTTTTCAGAAAAATAATTACCTTAGAAATTAAATATCATTTCATATAGACAGTGTTAAATTCCAAGATATTTTTTCAACATAGTTTTGAAAGTAATTCTTAATAGTAAGCAAGCTCTTTTTACAATCAGCATCATACATATGAATTACGGAATAATGAAAATATCCATGTGCTGGTTAGCAATGGATTAGAACCAATCCCCAACAATAAAACTAGGAAATGCAATGGAAACTCAAAGTGAATGGTGATTTGGTCTGTGTGAATTCCAGTCAACACATTAGATGTTTATCCTTGATTATATTTCCTGGAGTGTTTGGGCCAGTCTTGTAAAAATCTGTCAAGAAAATACATTACTTGAAGGATTTTATCATGCCAATGAAAATCTTTCTTAAGATAAGGAGGCCAATACCAGTGACTGCTGAATATTTTCTCACTGCAACCAATCACTTCTTACTCCTGTGATAATATGTTTCCAAAAGATCAGAATTTGATATTTTACTTCCCAAGAGGTGTTTCCCTTACTGGATCTTAACACTCATACACAGCAAAATCAATCTGACCACAAGATGTCTGTTGCTAGACTGGCTATTCCACTTTATCCTACCTTGAGGGTGTCTTGAAAATAGAACATGGTTCCCAGAGTTAATATTAAAAACACCATTGACGTAATTCCTCATTCTTCAAAGCATGTGTGCCAGGCAGAGCTTTAGTCACAGCCCTAATATTTGTTAGGGAATGTCATCACGTATCATTTGGAGAGATGAATGGAATTATGGGGTCATAACAGGTAAGTTATTGTTCCTCACAGGTTTCTATTCTCTGTAAAGAATAACTCAGAAGAGGCAGGTAACTTCCAGGGGAATGTTTCCAAACTCCCTGAACTGTTCTGTTTTGCTTACGTTCCTGGGGTGATCAGGACTGTACTAGACCATGGCTGTGAGGACCTTTGAAAACCAGGCAAGAATATTTGGTAGAAAATTGATTTGACAAAATGTTTAGTTAGACCTTGGTCACAAACTAAACTAAATCATGGTAACTTTTACATTAGAATACAGGCATTTCTCCATTGTTGTGGGAGAGGTAAGTACTCATCTAGGCATTAAAAGAAAATAGAGAAGTACATCAAGTCTTAATCTGGACTATCTGAAACTGATGGAAACATCAGGGAAGAGGACTGTCAGGTGAAAGGCTTATTTCTCTCACAGGCCTGTTATTTAATCAACCTCTTATTTCAAACAATGTGCCGAGAATGCTGTAGGCTCTCTGGAAACGGGGCTTAATGGCAGTCATGCTGCTGCTGGGGGACATTAACATCCTCATCATTTTAGAGTAAATAGCTAAGTTGGAAAGCCACCCTTAGCAATGAGAGTGAGGGGCTTGAAAGAAGTTATTGTTGGTGTTTCTACAGTTCTCAGCCATTTCGGGGATTCAAAATGAGTCTCACTGGCAGGTGTTAGATTATTAGGAAAATTAAGCAGATGGCACTGGCAAACTGAGCGTCCCCTTTCGTCAGCTGCCAGGAATTCCTCCCCTCAGGCTCAGCTTCACATATGCTTGTTTTAAAAAGCTCCTGCCATTTCGGGGACACAGAACTGGTATCATCAGTCAAGCATGCCCAGAATGATGAACAGTTAGCATCGGCCACATTGTCCCAGAGTGTCAGGCAAAACTCCTTTTGTTTTCTGTGCGTCGCTCCTAATCTGCCGCAATGGATTCCACGGGGATGGCTCGTGTTTCCGGCTCAGAGAAGGAGAGTGAGTGTATGTCAGGGGTTGTTTGCAGTGTTCAGTGTACTGTAAAATGGATCTGATACCCTGTGTCACCACATGAGCAAGCACAGCCGAGCCTCGAGTCTCCGCACGGTGATGTAGTAGAAAATAGCCTTTCCAGGAATAGAGTTGCACGTTGTCTAAACCCAGTACACTTCGGAAACATTATGTTTGTCTTTTAATCCTGGGTTCATTTGATTTACCAGCCAGTCTTAAGAGATAGCTCACAAGTTTCACAGAGGATCTCATACTGATGCATAATTAAGGCAATTAACATAATGAAGCCATTAAATGTTATGTATTAAAAACATTCCAAACATTCAAATCATCCCAATAAAAAGAAGTAAAATAGATAAACTGTGACTGTGTCAGTTTTATTTATATATGCAGCTATATAATTAAAATACAATAATTCTAACTCTATTACAATGAGCACCAATTTAGTCATCAAAGATATACTGAACATTTGCCTTGAGTCTCGCACTATGAAATGCATTGGGGCTATGATAAAGGAACAAGACAGACCCAGTCCCTGCTCTCAATGAACTTAAAAATGACAAGGAAAGCAGATCCCAACGAGAAAGGATATTACAGTTCTCTGTGACTACAGCAGGACACCCAACCTCCAGGGGGCAGAGGTGCTGGGGAAATGCCTTCTGATACCTGAAGTGGGGTAGGATTATGCCAGGCACAGCACACAAGTGACAGGAGAACTGGCAGAAACCCAAGCTTGAGGAGAATCCCGTTGTATTGGAGCATAAGAAGTTAGTTCGACATGGCTGAGATGTCATGAGAGAGAAGAGGAGGCCAGAGATGTGTGTGGAGACATCCGTGAGGTTCGTATCAGGAGGGAGCCTGACAACCTTCCTAAGGAGCTGGTACTGAGCCCATCAGCAAGCCGCTGGAGGTCTCCAAGCAGGGCAGTGGCGTGGTTAGGTTTTAAAACAGCACTTTGACTACCATGTGGAGAACCAATTGGATCGGGGCAGGTGTGGGGGAATTTGCAATACACAAGGCTAAAAAGGGATGATGAACCAAAACCGGAGTAAAAAAAACTGGATAACCAGCCCCTTCTTAACATACTGTGTGTGGTCTCTTTCTCTCTGCCTTTAAATACAGCATCTGATTACATGGACTGGTAACCAGTAGTAATCCTGTCATTTATGTACAAAAATAAAACCAGAAAATACCCCCCTTTTTTTTTCTCCAGATGATCTATTAATACATATGCACAGGTCTACCCACCTGAATGCCTGGCACAGATTTAATTTTAATTTATTTTATTTGTTATTATTATTAGCATTTTCATTATTACAAATCATCATCTTTGTCCTTGCTCGCCACCCGGCCTGTCACTCCCCAACTCCCGTCCCGCCCTCCCCCGTCTCTAGTATCCTTAGCTCAGCTCTCTCCTTCTGAAAGTTCAACGTATCACTGTGGCCTTTCTCTCGCTCTCCCGCTGTCTCTATCTCTCTCTCTCTCTCTGTCTTTCCTTCTTTCTTAGCCCCCGGTTATGAGTGAGAACATGCGGTATTTCTCTTTCTGTGTCTGGCTTATTTCACTTAAGAAAATCAGATTTAATTTAATTGTAAACTGGATTAGAGATAATCTAATCTGGCTCCTATTTGGATGACAGGACCAGGACGTCCACTGTTTTGAGAATTACTGTTCCACTATTGGCCAGCTCTGTTGCCACCACGCCTAGTGCAATGACGGATCCAGGCAGCAAGGGCAACAATCTGGGTAGTGCAGGCTCAATCAGCTGCTTAATTCCAGTTGGTCTCAAAGAGCAAGCTCTTACCATGTACCTGTACTTACGTGAGTGACCCAGACATTTTGATTAGCAGCTGTGAAGTACTTCCCTGTTTCTTGGTCCAGAGAGCTTATCTTTAATCTACTAGTCTGTCGTTTTCCAAGTGGCATACCACACAGCTAGGCAATTAGAAATAGCCTAAAAGTCAGTAAAAATGTGACAAAGTTCACCACGGATTGCACTGCCCAGATCTATGTGAATGGCCTTGAGGTATGCCCACTGACTGTTGTGAACC
>NW_007727115.1:47324-52166 GCF_000696425.1 Galeopterus variegatus | reverse complement strand
CACTATTGGCCAGCTCTGTTGCCACCACGCCTAGTGCAATGACGGATCCAGGCAGCAAGGGTGACAATCTGGGTAGTGCAGGCTCAATCAGCTGCTTAATTCCAGTTGGTCTCAAAGAGCAGGCTCTTACCATGTACCTGTACTTACGTGAGTGACCCAGACATTTTGATTAGCAGCTGTGAAGTACTTCCCTGTTTCTTGGTCCAGAGAGCTTATCTTTAATCTGCCAGTCTGTCGTTTTCCAAGTGGCATACCACACAGCTAGGCAATTAGAAATAGCCTAAAAGTCAGTAAAAATGTGACAAAGTTCACCACAGATTGCACTGCCCAGATCTATGTGAATGGCCTTGAGGTATGCCCACTGACTGTTGTGAACCACACTTATTTTCTGCATAGTTGCCACTGAGATTAAACAGCCCCAGCAGTTTAGTTGATACTATTTGGATTCAGCGTAGCCAAACCATCAGTGAACCAGGCTTACTCACTTAGGCGACCACTGTGAATTGAGGGCTCCATTTAGGTAGCAGCTTAGCTTTAGGTGGCAGAGGGGAGATGAAGTTTCCACCGAAAGGACAGCTACCCACTGCTTTATATAAAGTTGCTGCCAGGATGCGGAGATGCTGCTGGGGCCAGGCTGGCTACATTCTTGAATATACTATTTCCTTTTAACCATCAAAGCTTGTTGGGCTCTTCCCACTTTTCTAGACATTGATTCTAAATTGACCCACGTCAACATGGAAATAGACCAGAAAGTCACAAGGCCTCCATGGTTGTGTTTTTCTCTTCAACGAGAACCCAGTAGCTGGTTTTTAAAGGAGTTATACCTGATAGTCTTTTCAGGGAGATGACAAGTCCAAAACCCCAAGGGGTTCCTCTGGATGGAGGCAGCCTCTCTTTCCCAGAGGCTCAAAGTAACAAAATCGGTGGTGACACTAAGCAGAGATCAGCACCCCAAAATGGAGAACGTACCTCAGTCTGCTGAACACCTTCCAGTGGAGACTACTGATTTCGGCCCTATTTAAAAGGTGCTGATTTGTGAGTAAACGGCTGTAAAGGACCAAGTAGAATGCCCAGGAGAGATACATTCGTTTCCAATTTCTGAAAAGCTTCATAGGGTTAGGCCGCCTTTTGGTATTGGTTTCTAAAGAGACAGCAGGTTTTTCTTGACTGCCAGAGGGACTAAGCATTGTGAATCCACCCACATACTTGCAAAATCTTTACTTGGCAAGCTGTCCTCTGCATTTTTTTTAGGATTTATCTGTCACTTTTACTAGAGGAAGTGCTATACTACCATTGTCAGGACCTTAAGGATGAGTATTCTGACTTGACAACATTATCCATATAGTGAAAACTTCAGAAATTAGAGGATAGAGGCACTTGTGCCAAATCCTGACCACTCACTAGTGGAAAATGGCAGGGAAGTTTAGATAATCCTGGGGCGGTACTACAACCATACTTTCTAACGCAGCCCACCTGGAGGAGTACTTGCCACGTGAATGAGGACTGATCTGGGTCCCCTGGTGCCAGTGGTAGGGCAAAGTAGGTGTTGGCAATGTCTAAGACAACACAGCAAGTGCTGTCAATCTGTGTAGTGGATTCAGTTACCTTTACAATGTCTGCAATTGCGGAAGCGACGGGAGCAGTACTGAATTCAGTCGGTCATAGCACACTGGGAACCTCCGGCTCCTGTTAGTTTTTTTCGCGGGCCATATAAAGCTGCTGAGTTGAGCTACTGCATTTCTTACTATCCTTTCTACCTTTAAATCCATCAACCAGGCTTTGATTTTCCTTTCTCTAAGATGCTATACTATTTCTGTTAGACCACCTAGGGGAGAACAAGGATGCAAGGTGGGCAGCGATTTCCATGTTCCGCAGCAGTTCTCTACCTGTGGCACTTCCCAGTCAAGAGAACTGCCCTAGTGCCATGGGACAAGGAGGCACATCAGTGTCTGCCATATGAGTACATTCAGAGGTAGAAGCATCGAGAGCAGGACGTCAAGTAGGCCTACAAGATCACAATAGCTTCCTTCCCCACTGTGAACCCCTTCTACATCCCATCAGCTGAATCCAGGCACATTTTTCTTCCATGGATCAGCATAGGATCGTGCCCTAGGTGCCTGTATCTAAAAAGCCATACACATTTGAGTCCCTCCCATTTTCAAAATTCCCAAACATAACTGTTGTGGGTGGATATAGCTTTTGTTTCCACCTTGGGAACAGGGAGACTTCAACTCCACCTCCAATCTTCTTCATCCTTAAGGAAGCTGAGGTCGGGGTAAAGGAAGAGGGAAGAACGGGGGGTACAAAGAGAGAGAGAGAGAGGCTCTGTGCCATTAAACAAGGCTGCACATTTACCTTCAGTCTCGAGCAGTGTGGCAGCAGCGTTGGTTCAGCCAAATGAACTCCAGATGTTTCATCCTGCCCAGTGCTCTGTATTGGTGGTGAGGCCCTCTTGCTTATACCGTGGGAACCCCTTGGCTCAGCAGCACAGTCCCACTGTTTTCCAGCCAGGACACCCAGGCTTGCCCCTTCCAGCTGATTCATGCTTGGCTCGCACAGGGGCAGCTTTTTAAAGGAGTTCACTTTAATATGGGGCACCAGTGGCCCGATTTCCACGCTAACATTTCTTAAGAGTCTTGTCTTATTTCAACATGAAGGCTAGGGAAATTTTCCACGGTGGGGAGGCTGAGCACAGAATTTCATTAGGTCCTTTTCTCATTGTCCAGTGGGTCTCCTTTACCAGCACTGTAAAATGCAGTCAGGAGCAGCAGGAGCCAGAGTGCTAGTCAACGTCCCTCTCTGGTGTCCCACAGGAGTTTAACTATCTCACAAATCTCATCAAGAACGTGAATGCTCCTTTTTAGCAGCAAGGATCCACTGCAAGACATCACAAAACAGAAAACAAACACACACACAAAAAAACCTAAAACAAACAACCGCCACACACACACACACACACAAAAAACAAAAAACACCTCAGAATCCTTGTAATGCTGTCCTCGCCTGAACTACAGTCGTGTGATGGACTGCAGGAGGGGTTGAGCTGGAAGATGGATGGCCCAGGTCTTGTCCTTTTTCCTTAATATGCTCCACTTTCTTATGTTCCAAGGGAACCAGCAAACTTCTAACAGTTAGCCTAATTTTGCTAATAGTGGTCCCAAATCTCCCTCCTTTCTCAGTGCAGGTGCACACCTCTGTAACTGTTGCCTGAAAGGGATGGAAAACTTTTGCTGTCCTAGGATGAATCTTCATACTACTTGCTACAATTCAGTGGATCTGAGCTAATCATCAGATTCTCAAGGAAGTTCCTCTGCCTGGGGGAGAGTTAACAATGATATACCATTTAGCAGATGTTTTGGAACCTGCTTCCTGGTACTCTCAGCCTGTGGTTACCTCCTCAGTTTCTTGTCACCATTGGGCAATGGTGAAGGACCATTTATTGTCTAGTTAATCGTAGAATTTGGTCGACATGTTCACTACCAATTCCCACGGACTTCCCTCAAATCTTGTTAATCATCCCACAAGGTCCTTATTCTTTATTTTCTAGAAAAGCATGTCTTTGTCAGCATTCCACTTCTGTCCAGAACTGTGAAGTTCCAGGAAAGGTCTGAAATCTTACCCCACTTGCACGCTAACAAGTTAGCCTGTCCCAGATGCATGAATGTTGGTAAATGGTATAAGACTCCAGATGAGAGATTATAGACAATTTATTACTTAGTAGCTGTAGCCAGAGTATCTACATTTTTGTGCCAGTTTGCTGAGCTCCAGATCCCAGAGGATGACACACAGAAGTCCAGGCGACATGTGCACATGCAGTAGGTTGCACTATAGGAGAAGACCCTGGAGCTTCAGGGACCCATATTTTTTATGATGGTCAGTAAGCATGTTTAGGAAGACATACTAGGGTACTTCAAAAAGAAAAATAGAATTAAAAGATAGTATGAATCTTTCCATGAACTTTTTGAAGTACCCTCATATGCCTTTATCTTCCAAGGCTATAAGCAAACTTGCCCTTTGCTGTAAAGGGAGACACTACCTCTGTGTCCAAGCTGTTCCTTGAATAGATAGTCCAAAACAAAGGGCAAGCAGTGCCTTACAAGGCTTATAGAAACACAAGAGACTGATGGCAAGTTAGCTCTTTCTAGCTTTCCCCTGACAACTGATGTGGAAACTGCATAGATAATGCTGTTTTCTGGGATAAGTCTAACTCGGAGTAGTGCTGGTTTTATGACTACTTATCCCCAACCTATACTACGTGCTAACTTGCTAGCTTGCTGTACAGAATGTAGAAATTGGACAGGTGCTTTCTCAGTAGTTTATGCATACTTAGATTTCTTGGCACAACTATAATATCATTCTTTATAAACACAGGAAACATGCAAAATGTTGTTACACTGATACAGCGTTTATTGGCTTCTATTTGTCTCTATCCACACCCTAAGATTCTCACACGCTTGCTCTAAAAACTCCAAACAGCTAGAGACTGCTCTAGTCATTTAATCATCCATACAACAAATATTAATTGAGCTCTTATAAATGCCAGGCACTATTCCAGCCACTGAGGACAAAACTCCGAAAAGCAGCAAAATTCTTACCCTCACGGAGCATGCATTTTATGGGGGGGGGAAGACTGAAATAAGTAAATAAATAAGTAAATATATTGTTAAATGTGACAGAGAAAAATAAAACAAAGTAAGGAAAATAGGGGTGCTGAATTGGAGCCATGGTGCTATTTTATAAGTTGGTCAGGGAAACTGTCTATGATAGGGTGAACTTTGAGTGCAGACCTCAGGTAACTGACAGTAAACCATGTTACTGGCTATCCGGGCAGAGAAAACAGCA
>NW_007727115.1:39127-47060 GCF_000696425.1 Galeopterus variegatus | reverse complement strand
CAGGGCCTGGTTTTCCAAAGTCTTGCAGTTTCAAATATTGACCTTGTGGAGGACTGGAAATATTCCTCAGGCTAAAAGTCTCTGGTGTAAGATAAAGATTTGCTGACTCAAGGACAGGCTAGTTACTGATTGTTATGTAAAGATACTGAGAAATTGCTGTAAGAAGGAATGTTTGCTAAGATCAAGCTTGTGTTGATAGCCTTACTAGAATGTCATCCCGCTTGCTTCACTGAAAGTTACCAGCCTATACTGTTAAACTATAACCCCACATATGTTCTCTTCCTGTAACTTCCTAGTCCGGAAAATAAATGCAGGAAGAGAACCCCAATTTGGGGTTAATTTACCAAGGAAGGGATGCCTCTTGCTTGAGCATTCCTAAGGGAAGTTAACCACTTTGGGGGTCTCTCACTGCTCAGAAGAGATGGGTTTTGAGTAATCCTTTGCATCTCCGTCACCCAGGGGAAGTGGGGTAACAAATCCGTGGGGGGCAAAGCAACACAAAACAACATCTTGAAAGCTATGAAAATGGAAGAGGTCCCCTAGGAAAGTTGTGTAGATACAGATATTTGCAGACAGAGCTCCAAGGGCATTTAACCCTGAGCTCTCAGGAGATGAAGAGCCACCAGCTACGGAGACTAAGCGTCAGGATGGGCAATGAGGCAGGAAACTGAAAGTCAATGGTGTTCTGGAAGCCAAGTGAAAGAAATGTTTTGGAAAGGAATCATCAGCTAAATCAAATGCTGCAGACAGGTCCAGTAAAATGAGGACTGAAAGCTGCTTGTTGGATTTGGCAGTGTGAAGATTCGTGGTCACCTCGCCAAGAGCAAGTGCAGCAAAGTGGCTGGCGAGGCTTGACTGGAGTTAGTTCAAGAGACAGTGCAAGAGTGTTTAGAAGCAGCGAACTTAGACAACTCTTTTGAAAAACTTTTTCTGTAAAATATGCAAAGAAATGGGGTAGTAACTAGAAGACTACATGGGGTCAAGGAGTTTTTAAAAAATATATATATAACAGATTTTTGCTGTTAAAAGTGATACAAGAGAGCTGTCACATGATAACACAGGCAGAAAGGCAGAATTTGTGGGGCAATGTCCTGAGCAGCTGAGGGATGCAGATTGCACAGCTCCAGCCAGTCAGTCTGGGAGGACCGCAGAGCTGGACAGCTGTCCCGTGAGGAAAGGCAATGAAACCGGGACAAATGCTGTTAGTGACGGGCGCTTATGGAAGTTCTCTCCTGATTGATAGGATTTTCTCCATGAAATTAGAAGCAAGGTTACTAGGACAGAATGAGAACGGGAGATCAGGTATCGGAGGTTTGAGGCAAAAGGAGATGTGGAACATTCCTGCAGGGGAGTGGGAGAAGGATGGGGTGATGGGAGTGTGCTGTGACAGCCAGCAAGCACTGAGGCGACACTGCAGAGTGGAGGTTGTGCATTTCAGTGGAGGTCAGGTGGAGTTTCCTCAGCCAACTTCAGCTGCCTCGCTGCAGGCACTGAGTAGGCAAAGGTTCTTACACCAACTTTTACCTGGTCCTAGAAAAAGGAATGAAATCCAGAATGTCAATGGGGAAGGAAGGGTGTGGGGGGCCCACTGGGGCCTTGGGCTGAGAGAACAAGTCCGTGCCTTGCAGGCGTCAACTTATTAAGTCCCTTTGATGCTAGGCAATGACTATATCCCACTCCATTACCCTGTGGTAATGCTAAGGAGCATTTCAGACTTGATTCAGCCTCTCTCCAAGTGAGCGCTGGCCCCGCCACCTGCTCCTGGGTCACTGGGACTTTGCTACGCTGTGAGCTCCTGCTAAGTGCACTTCACCCTTTGACATCACTAGTTCTCATGCAAGTCTATGAGGTAAACAGGTTTATTGCATTTTCCATTTAACAGAATGACAACAACAAAAGCAACCGAGAGCAAGAAAGGTGGATGCGCTCACTCAATGTCACATGCGCTGTGGCATCTCAAGTTGAATCCAGACCTCTCCGACTCAATGTGTGGACGGTAACCAGCGCACTCCTGTGCCTCCCCAGCACTAACATGGGTAATACGTTAGATTTAGGCCATGGCTTATGCTAAGGTGCCTCTCACACTAGTGTTTTTCATGCTTCTAACATACAAAGGGTGTGATTTGATGGTTCACAGTCAAGCTGTCCTTGTAGTAAAGAGGGGATTGGACCAAAATATTGCAGAAAAGACAGTTTGCTTCTGCTCTACCAGGAAACCTCTTTCCTTGACAAAAGTGACTTCCACTCCCTCATGAGGCTTGGGTGTCCTAAATATCCCAGTGCTTGAGAGATGTTTGAGATAAGCCATGTACCTGTTCAGAATCTAACGTGGAAGGCTCTGGAATGCAGGAGAAAAATGCACAGGTGAGAAAAGAGAACAGACAAGAGAAGTTAGCACCATCAAAGTCACACTTGTCAAATTCACAAGTTTGAAATGCACAGTTTTGCAAGGGTTCAGTAAGTGTTTCTGTCTTTCCAAGTTTTGTTTCCTGTGTGAGGGGAATAAAATACTTAAATAAGTATAAATATATGTGCACATTGAAGTGTGTGACTAAAAAAGTTCTGGTAAGTCTACCTTGTGAGATCCTGAAATCATGCATTTCTTGTAAATAATGTCTGGCAGACTGGTGTGTACTCATTAATGCAAAATGGCTAGGGTGTGCTCTGAGCTCATTTCCTAAATTAAGATGCAGAAAAGTCCACAGCAAAGTTGCCTGAAAATGAAAATAGAAGAAAATATAACTATATCCCCCCAGCAACTAATAACATTCTTTTTTTTTTTTTTATTTCCTTTTTTTGTCTTTTTTATGACCGGCAACGGGATCGCAACCCTCGGTGTTGCGCCCGCACCGTGCTCAGCCAGTGAGCGGGAACCGGTCTCCACATGGGATCCGAACCCTCGGCAGGAGCACCACCACGCTCTCAAGTGGTGCACTCTCCAGTGTGCCACCGGGCCGGCCCAGCAACTAATAACATTTTAACTATAATTATTCCTGACAGATCACAAGACAGTTGTCAACTCTCAGATAGCCACAAACAGAGGCATTTAGTGAGGATATCAAATCAGTCTCACTGTCCTTTCAGTGAGTCCGATGCCTGCTGTGTTGCTAAACTCTTCAAGGACAAATTTTTGCTGTTTTGCTTAGCACTCAAAATCCTGAGAGCATTTGGGGAGACTGGTGGCATGCATTGAGGGGGAGAGAGAGGGACTGTTTCAAGAGAATGCAGCCATGTATGTGGCTGCTGAGAGCATGTTCATTGAAGAAGTCATATTTTGTGTGATGAAACAGTTTCACAAATTATGTTGTAGAAATTGTGCCCTGCTGCTATTTTTGCTGAATCCATTTAATTAGTAAAATAAAGCAAAATGGTCTATTTTGGTATCTTGTGTATTTTCAGTAGATATGACAGCTTGGTGTCTGTACATAGCTGGATAAATTGGAGGCAGTACATGGCAGCCAACTTGATTAAAAAAAATCTCAGAGAAAAATAAGAATTTAAAACCACAATGAGCACTGGGAGAGAGTGGCAGGAGGCTGGGGCTGGTGGTTCAGGAAGGACAGACCCTGGCTGTGCCTCAAAGGGTTTTGAGAGCCACAGAGAACCTCCTGATGAAAGGAGGGATTTTTGCTAAAAGGAGCCTTCTGACACTATGGGAGGAATTTCCTCTCAGTTGGATGCTCTTGCAGCAAAAATATAAATAGGCAATGCTGCTCAAGGAATTAAATAAACGAGGACTATGAAGATGTTGACGGTGGAGATTTTGAAATGGGAGAGAGAACTCGGGAGTCCTGGAAAAAAGACACCAACAGCTGAAATTAGATTTGCTTGTAGTCCTTGAGGCTTCGCCTCTGCTCAGCTGTTCTTACAGAAGAATTCTGGATGAGAGAGCCTATTAGGTCCTGAACACTGCAGTGCTGTTGAATGTGACTCTGGCACTGTGCCTGCCTTTTTGAGGACACACTACATAGGAGTAGAGTGAGGGAAGCCTGAGACATCGGTTAAGGCAGAGCAGTCATTAAACGTATTTTAATCTGCAATAGAGAGTGGCAGGGTGTTATGGGAGACACCTTGTGGGTATGGAGAGCCCCAAATAATTAGCAGGTAATTAACACTTTTCTTCTTTCTTGTCAAAGCATATGGGATTAATAAACTGTGTTGGCTGTCCAAGGTCCTCAAGTCAATTTCACTAAGAGATTCAGCAACTCCTTCTGCAAAATTAATTACATATGCTGTTTATATGGGAAGAAATATGAATAATTGTAAAACTCCTAAAAAAGATTTTCTTTGCCCAGAAATTAAGCATGTTTATTTAATGTTTAATATCTGTGTTAGATTATAGAGAGGAACCTGACTCTGTGCTTCAAATGAAGTTAAAAACAATCTGGGATTGAACATCTTCTCTGAACTTCAAATTTGTTGAGAATTGTGATTCGATGTTGTCTTGGTCTGCTCAGACTGCCCTAACAAAATATCACAGAACATGCGGCTTTAACAGCAGACACTTATTTTCTCAGTGTTCTGGAGCCTGGAAGTTTGAGATCAAGGTGCCAGCATGGTTGGTTTCTGGTGAGGGCTGTCTCCTTGCCTTGCAGATGGCCACCTTCTCTCTGTTTCCTCACACGGCAGTGGAGAAAGAGAGGAGACAGGGAGGGAGAGACAGTGCTCTGTGGTGTCTCGTCATTTAAGGGCACTAATCCCCTCATTAGAGCCCCATCCTTATGAACTCATCTAAACATAATCACCGCCCAAAAGCCCCATCTCCAAATCCTATCACAACATGTAAATTGAAGGGAGACACAATTCAGCCTATAGCAGATGATATTCAAGGACCATGTTTTCTTCCCAGATAGAGTTAATCGAAGTGGCCAGAAGACCTCTCCCATTTGAAGCAGTTGTCCTGTTGTGAACTATGTACTGTGCCCACTCCTAAGACCACTCCTAATGCCAAGTAGATGAGAACAGCTTGTCCACCAGAGATGTCCGTGTCTTAATCCCCAGAACCTCTGAATATGTTACCTTACATAGAAAATGGGACTTTGCAGGTGTGATTAAGAATCTTGGGATGGGAAGTTTATCCTGGACTATCCAGGTGGCCCCAGTGTGATCACAAGGGTCCTTATAAGAGTGAGGCTGGAGGGTCAGAGTCAGAGAAGGAGAAGTGATGATGGAATCAGGGTCAGGGTGAAGTGCAGCCCTGAGCCAAGGATTTCAGATGTCCTCTAGAAGCTGAAAAGAGCAAGGAGATGGATTCTTCCCTAGAAAGTCCAGAAGGAACACAGCTCTGCTAGCTCTTTGATTTTGCTCACTGAAGTTGATTTTGGATTTCTGACCTCCAGAACTGTAACATTAAAAAAATTATGCTGTTTTAAGCCACTCAGTTTGTGATAATTTGCTATAGCAGCAATAGGAAATGAACTCATATTTAGGTACTTGGAAGAGGGGTATGGCTGTGACAAATACCTAAAATTGTGAAAGTGTCTTTGTAATTGGCCAGTGAAAAGACACTGGAGGAATTTGGAGGAGCATGGCAGAAAAAAGTCCCAGGTGAGAAAACAGCCCAAACAAAGAGGGGAAATTCTCAGTGTGCTCGGCATATTTAGGAATGGTGAGGTTTACACACCAGAGGTCTTCAGCAGACAAATGGGAGGTGAAGAAAGGAAGATGGTGACACACAGCAGGAAACATTTTTGTGCTTTGCTGCAGCCATGGAGACTGAAGTATGTGTAGCTCTCAGGATGGGAACAGGGATAGACATGCTTGTAAACGGTGTTTCCCCTATTTTTAAACCTTCATGAAAAATCCAATTTTTCCTCATATGGGACATGGCTATAATTGCATTTATTGAATAAACACAGGGTCAATTTTTTTTTTTTTTGTCCAGGAATACATCCCTACTGGTCATATAACCACCTGTTTTCAATCAGAGGAACATTAATAAGATAACAGACAGAGCTCTTAGGTAATTCAAATGAAGCATATCTTCTCAAAAGCAAAGCTATTCATGTAACCAAGTACCCAAAATTTGGCTAAATGTAGCAGAAAATTGCTAATTGCACTGATGCTCTGTGGTCATTTCAGAACTAAAAATTTAAAAAGCACATGCAATTATTATGTGTGTACTATGTCACCTGTAAATAATTGATGGATAAAAACAGCATTCACTATTTTTAGGTAAATGTGTGATTCTTACAAACAACGTATGGAAATAATGGCTGAGAGATGACAGGAAAATTAAATATAAGAACAAGGTCAGTGTTGATGTTCACTTCTCTCTTCTGAAAGTTTACACTCCTTAGGTTTTCATAATCAATGTAGCAAATGCTTACATTAAAACAATAGAAAGATTTCATATAAACCTAACACTATACCTCAAAGCACTAGAAAACCAACAACAATACAATCCCAAAATGAGTACACAGAAAGAAAGAAATAAGATCAGGTCGGAACTAACTGAAATATAGACCCCCAAAATGATACAAAAGATCAATGAAACAAAAAGTTGTTTTTTTGAAATGCTAAATAAAATAGGCAAGCCACTAGCTAGGCTAACTGAAAAAAGAAGAGAGAAGACCCAAATAACAAAAATCCGAAATGAAAAATGAGACATTACAAACAATACCACAGAAATACAAAGAATCATTAGAGATTACTATGAACAACTATATGCCAAAAAATTTGAAAACCTGGAGGAAATGTCTAAATTTCTGGACACACACAGACTGCAAAGACTGAACCAAGAAGAAACAGAAAACCTGAACAGACCAATAACCAGCAATGAGATTGAAGCAGTAATCAGCTGTCCCCCAACAAAGTAAAGCCCAGGTCTGGATGGCTTTGCCGCTGAATTTTACCAGACATTTAAAGAGGAATTAATACCAATTGTCTTTCAAAAAACTGAAACAGAGGCCATTCTCCCAAATTCATTTTATGAAGCCAGAATCAACCTGATACCCAAACCAGACAAAGATACAACAAAAAAAGAATGCTACAAGCCAATATCTCTGATGAACATAGACACAAAAATCCTCATTAAAATATTAGCAATCACTGGGCCGGCCTGGTGGCGCACTGCTACAGTGTGCCGCTTGGGAGTGTGGCGGCGCTCCCGCCGAGGGTTCGGATCCCACATACAGACCAGTTCCCGCTCACTGGCTGAGCAAGGTGCGGGCGCAGCACCAAGGGTTGCGATCCCGTTGCTGGTCCCGGTCCGGTCCGGGCACGACACTGAGGGTTGCGATCCGTTGCCGGACACAAAAAAAGACAAAAAGGAAAAAAAAAAATATTAGCAATCAGAATACAGCAATGCATCAAAAAAATTATACACCATGATCAAGTGATTAATATCCAGGGATGCAAAGATGCTAAACATACACAAGTCACTGCAACAAAATCAAGGAGAAAAAAGTATATGATTATCTCAATAGACACATAAAAAGCATTTGACAAAATTTAACATCCTCTTATGATAAAGACTTTCAGCAAATTAGGTTTAGAAGAAAAATATCTCAATGCAGTAAAAGCCATATACAACAAACCCACTGCAAATATTATCCTGAATGATGATATTGAACCTGAACAAGACAAGGATGACCACCACTCTGCACTCCTATTTAACATATTATTGGAAATACTAACCAGAGAAATCAGGTAAGAGAAAGAAATAAAGGGCATACAGATTGTAAAAGACAAAATCAAACTGTCCCTGTATGCAGATAACATGATTCTATATATTGAAAAATCTAAAGACTCTATCAAAAAACTCTTAGAACTGATAAACAATTTCAATAAATTTGTAGGATACAAAGTCAACATGCAAGAATTAGTAGAATTTGTATACTCCAATAACAAAGAAGCATGAAGTGAAATCAAGAAAGGTAGCTCAGTTACAACAGTCACCAAAAAAAACCCCCAAAAACCAAAAAAAAAAAAA
>NW_007727115.1:37338-38926 GCF_000696425.1 Galeopterus variegatus | reverse complement strand
AATAACAAATGCTGGTGAGGTTGTGGAGAAAGGGGAACACTCCTATACTGTTGGTGGGATGGTAAATTAGTGTACAGCCTTATGGAAAACAGTATGGGGTTTCCTCGAACAACTACAGATGGAACAACCATACGATCTAGCGTTCTGTTAGTGGGTGTATGCACAAATGAATGGAAATCACCATGTCGAAGGGATACCTGCACTCCCGTGTTTATCACAGCTCTACTTACAAAAACTAAGTTGGACTAATCTAAATGTCCATCGACAGATGACTGTCTGAACGTCTGACAGATGACAATTGAATACTACTCTGCCATAAAAAAGAATGGAATTCTGCCATTCGCAGCAACATGGATGGACTTAGAGAAAATTATCAGTGAAATAAAGTAGGTACAGAAACAAATACCACATGTCCTCACTCATATGTGGGAGCTGAAGAGAGAGAGAGAGAGAGAGAGANAAAAAAAAAAAAACCAAAAACCCCTAGGAATCAATATAACAAGGAATTCTACAATGAGAACTACAAATCACTGCTGAAAGAAATTAAAGAGGACACAGAAATATAGAAAGACATTCCATGCTCTGGGATTGGAAGAATTAACACTGTGAAAATGTCCATATTACGCAAATCAATCTAGAGATTCGGTGCAATCCCCATCATAAAATACCAATGGCATTCTTCACAGAAATAAAAAAAACAATTCTGGCATTCACATGGAACAACGAAAGAGCCTGCATAGCCAAAGCAATCCTGAGCAAAAAAATAAAGCAAGAGTCATAACAGTCCCTGACTTCAAATTATACTACAAAGCTACAGTAACCAAAGTAGCATGGTATTGGCATAAAAACAGACATTCAGATCAATGGAACAGATTAGAGAACCCGGAAATCAACCCACACACTTACAGTCAACAGATATTTGACAAGGTCAACAGGAGCATACACTGAGGAAAGGACGGCCTCTTCCATAAGTAGTATTGGGAAAACTGGACATCCATACATAGAAGAATGAAACTAGACCCGTACCTTTTACTATATACAAAAATAAACTCAAATGGATTAGAGGTTTATATCTAAGGCCCAAAAGTATAAAACTCCTAAAAGAAAACATGGGAGAAACATTTTAGGAAGTAAGACTGGGCAAAGACTTTATGAATAAGACCCCAAAAACACAGGCAATGAAAGAAAAAAATAAACAAATGGCATTGTCTTAAACTAAAAAGCATCTGCACAGCATAAGAAACAGTTCACACAGCAAAAAGACAACCTACAGAATGGGAGAAAATTTTCACATGTATCCGACAAGGGATTAATATTCAGAATATACAAAGAACTCAAACAACTCAACAGTAAGAAAACAAGTAACCCAGTTAAAAAATGGGCAAAGGAACTAAATAGGCATGTCTCAAAAGAACACATACAAATGGCCAACAGACATGTGAAAAAATGCTCATCATTTCTCAGCATTAGGGAAATGCAAATCAAAACCACACCCCACTTAGACTGGCCATTATCAAAAAGACAGAGAATAACAAATGCTGGTGAGGTTGTGGAGAAAGGGGAACACTCCTATACTGTTGGTGGGATG
>NW_007727115.1:31227-36201 GCF_000696425.1 Galeopterus variegatus | reverse complement strand
ACAAATACCACATGTCCTCACTCATATGTGGGAGCTGAAGAGAGAGAGAGAGAGAGAGAGAGAGAGAGATCACAACGATTCCTTGGACTTAAAAAAGGAGAGAATGGAACTGAGGCCTCTAGGGGTGGGAAGGAGAGAGGAGGATTAGGGAGAAACTGGCCAAGGGCCACAAAAAATGATGACATTGTGTAATGTTGAATATACTAATTATCCTAATTTGAGCATCACATATTGCACACAGGTAATGATATTCAACTCTGTACCCCACAGATACAATCAACTATTTTACAATAAAAAATAATAAGAAAATAAAATAAATGAATCAAAAAGAGTTTTTTATGTCAGACAAAGAAAAATTAAGGAGATAGAGAATTTCTCCCTACATATACCTTTCCTTGGCCTCTCCTGCCCCAGCCTTTGAGTTAATCACATTGATCAGAATTATTCTTTAACTTAACACCTTCTCCTGCTCTCAGACCTGCCATTATCACTTCTTCCATGACACCAGGAACATGGAAAACAGAAGCAGTTCATGCGTAAGTCTTTGATATTGCCCAAGAGTTAGAGTGCCAGAGTTGCAGCTGGAAATTTGACTGATGGCTTCTCCATTTTTGACAATTTCTAGACTCGGGTGTGGTTATGTGTTTGCACTGGCTGGCTGCTGCCCCTAGAAACTCTGCCCTCTTTCTGAGTTCTCTGTCACCGGGGTTGCTAGTTGTGCTCTCAGTGATTCTGAAGTGCTCAACCTGTAACGAATTGTCCTTTTTAAAGGATAAGATGTTTTTGTAGACTACGAACAGATTATATATAATTATATCTACTATAATACATAAACATTATTATATATATGTATGATATGTAACTATATTACTATATTACTTAACAGTTCTCAGCATTTGGTTTTCTTTACACTTGGCAATGCAGGACTTTGTCCAGCCTTAGGGAAAACACTCAACCCTATATCCCTCCTATTTTTAGAACCCTAATGCTTTTCAAACTCTCATGTGCTTATGAATCACCTGGAGAATGCACCTTGTAAAATTACTTAGTTAAAATTCTAATTAAATAGTTCTGGTTTAAAGGCTGAGATTCTGAATTTTTTACATGCTCCTAGGTGATGCCGAGGCTACTGGTCCAGGGACCACACTTTTAGTAGCAAGCCTTAAACAGTGATTCTCAGAGTGGTCCTTGCATCAGCAGCAGCACCTGGAACTTTTTAGAAATGTGAACCCTCAGGTCCCATCCCAAACCTAGAGTCAGAAATTCTAGGGGTGGGGCCCAGCAATTCATATTTTTATAGGTTTTCCAGGTGATTCTGTAATTTGAGAACCTCTGGCAGAGTATTGTATGTTAAAATGTTTCTTCCACACCAACCTATTACATCCAAGATGTTGCATATCCTGGCAGAACTACTTTACACAGTGTGAAACCAAAATCTGCCTTATATTCAACCAGTAGGCTACAATGTGAGGTAGATAAGAAATAATTTGCAGTCTTCATTTTCCTTATGGAGAGTTGATCCGTGAATATTGACTTTGCTCCCGTCTGTTAGGAAAATAGACCAAGGCATTCTGGAATATCTCACATGATACAAATAGGTTATAAAAGATGCCTAAGAAATATAATATCTAGAGAACATAAGCAGCTTTTTCTATTGTTTCAACCACTAGGGTATGATGATAAAACAGACAAAAATACCTCATCTTGTGACCATTATTCTAGTGGATGTAGCTATAAAACAAAAGTTTAAAATTATAGTACATTAGAAGGTAATAGTGGCAGGGAAAAAATCAGAAAGGGAATAGATAGAATAATATTTTTAAATGTTTGGGTGGGGAGGGGTAGTTAGGAAGGCCTCGGTGAGACAGTCCCTTGTGAACAAAGGCTTGAAGGAAGTGAGACGGAAACCCTGTAGATAAGAGGGGTGTGGATGGAGCTTTCTAGGCTGAAATGAAAGCCAAAACTAAAGCCCTACAGCAGGCGTGTGATGTGTGTTCAGGAAGAGCTTGGTGACCAGTGTGGCTGGTGAGAAGAGAGCAGGGGGAGAGAACCTGGAGATGAGGTCAGAGAGGTAACCTAGCACGACCTGTGTGAGTCTGGAAGGCCGTAAGGATTTAGGGTCTTACTGTTGTGAAGATAAACAGAGACCACCGCAATGAGAACAGGCCGAGGCTAGTTATTCAGAGCTTGCTATGGCAAAGGAGTCAGCCACCATCAGCTGCAGTTTGCAGATGCTCAAGGCAGGCAGAGGAGTTGGGGAGAGAGAGAGCTTCAGATAAACCCCGATTGCAGGATGTTGGCAGGCAGAAGCTGGAGGCAGGTTAACCAGGCGTGTTTGGCATCATGTTTTGCTTTCTCTGGTTGATCATGAGTTGGAAGTGGGGGTCAACAATAGAGAAGCTTTCAGTTCTTGTCCAAGTTCTGACAATTCTGGGCAAATTGTGGCAGAGCTTGCAGTTTGCCTTCCTGGACAAGTTACTGCAGAATTTGTGGTTTGGCTCCCCCAGCCAGTTTCGGCAGAGGTTGTGGGTCAGAGTTCTGCTGTGACATATGGTCTGGCCATTGTCCTTTTAAATATCCATTCTCTCCGTCTGAGGAAAATAGAAAGTCATTGCACGGTTTTGAATAAAGGAATGTGGTAATTTGATTTATACTACAAAATGATCACTGTAACTGTTATTTGGTGAGTAGATGGTAGGAAGGCGAGAATGGAAGCAGGAGCCTGTTCTGAGGTCATTAAAATAGCCCAGGCGAGATGCGATCCTTCCCGGGGTCAGGGTATTGTTGGTGGAGGTGTGAGCAGCGGTACCCCTCAGAGAAAGGGCGTCGACACGATCTGCTGACAGACTGAACATGAGCTGTGAGAAAGAGAGGGGTCAAGATGGAAGTGCCACCAGCCAAGGGAGAAAGACTGTGGACGTGAGTGACAGGGAGGGCAGGAAGTTCAGTTTTGATACCTACGAAGCATTCAGGTAAATATGTCAAGTAGGGAATTTGATCAAAGAGTCTAGGAGGGAAGTCTGGACAGCATGTCAACTCAGGGAGTGTCCATGTACAGACTGTATTTAAAGCTACGAGACTGTACTGGACCCCCGAGAAAGTCAATGCAGGCGGAAAGAAAAACCAAGGACTGAGGCTTTGGGTGACCCATGACAAGAGATGTGGGTGATGAGACGACCAGGAAGGGAGACCATGAAGTAAGGAGAAAACCGTGAGATCACAGAGTCCTGGAGACCAGGGAGAGGAACCGACTCACATGTCCCAGGCCGCTGCTTTTGCAGCTACGCTGAGGGAATTGACCAGGGAATTAGCAATGTGGGCGTCAGAGAGAAAAGCCACCTCAGTGGAGCAAAGGGGGCAAATCGTGACTGGAGTGGTTTTCAAAAAATCTGGAAGAAGGAGGATGGAGACAGTAGTCACAGGTACCTATGTTTAGTTTTCTTGTTATGATGAGAAAAATAATAGCATGTTAGTTGGTTGATAAGAATAACTCAGTAGGGAGATTGGTTTTGTAGGTTGGGTGGAAGAATTTGCAGAGCAATGTGCTTGAGCCGGGAGAGGACAAGGGTCTGGTGCATACTTGGAGGGCCGCTGAGACGGGAGCGATGACACGAGCCAGCCATGCGGGGGGACACGGATGTTGGGTAAGTAGGGAGATGTGACAGGGGAGCCTATGGAAGTTCTTCTTTGATTACTCCTAGTTTCTCAGCCTAATACAAAACAGGAGCATCAGCAGTGAGTGACGGGAGAGGAGCGTTGGGGGTTTGAGGAGAGGGGACAACGGTGAGAGAATCAGCTGGGTGGCTGGAAGCATGAAGGGCCAGGGAAATGTGGCCTGGTTATCTTGCAGCATTTGGGGGCCCATTGTATTAACTAGGGTAAGCACGTGACTCTAACAAAACATCCCCAAATCTCAGATATGCAATAAAGTCTTTTTTCCCCCTCTTTCTGGTTCTATTTCAAAGGAGTTTAGGGGGGAGAGGGATTCTCCCCCACACAGTGTTTCTGTAAGTGTCTTCAACCACCGCCTCAACACCCCCCCCTCAGCTCCCAAGTTCTCCACCTAAGGGTCCTAGTGGATTCATCAGAGAAAGGAAGGAAGGAAGGAGAGAAGGAAAGAAGGAAAAAAAGAAGGAAGGAAGAAGGAAAGAGGACGGGGACGGTTCCACAGATGTTTGGGAGCCAGGCCTGGAAGTGGTGTGCGTCACTTCTGCCCACATTTCACTGACCAGAAATCAGTTCCAGTGCCTCAGTCAGCTGACAGGAGGATTAGAACACGGAGTCAATGGTGAGTGATGCTGAGCATTTTTTCATATCCCTGTTGGCCATTTGTATGTCCTCCTTTGAGGAATTCCTATTCAGTTCCTTTGCCCATTTTTAAACTAGATTATTATTATTATTATTTTAAACTGTAAATTTGTTTGAACTCTTTTTATATTCTGTATATCAATTCCTTGTTGGATGCACAGTGTACAAATATTTTCTCCCACTCTGTTGGTTGTCTTTTCACTCTGTTGATTGTTTCCTTCACTGTGCAGAAGCTTTTTAGTTTAATATAATCTCATTTGTCTATTTTCTATTTTGTTGCTTGTACTTTTGGGCTCTTATTCATAAAGTCTTTGCCCACCTAGATTCTGGAGTGTTTCCCTTATTATGTTTTCTTCTGGGAGTTTTAATGTTCCAGGACTTACACTTAAGTCTTTAATCCATTTTGAGTTGATTTTGGTATATGGCAAGAGGTACAGGTCAAGTTTCATTCTTCTACACATGGATGTCCAATTTTCCCAGCACCACTTATCGAAGAGGCTCTTCTTTCCCCATCATTAAGCATCTGGGAAATGCAAATCAAAACCACTTTGAGGGCCGGCCCGGTGGCGCACTGCTGTAGTGCGCCGCTTGGGAAGCGCGGTGGCGCTCCCGCCGAGGGTTCGGATCCCACATACAGACCGGTTCCCGCTCACTGGCTGAGCGAGG
>NW_007727115.1:29551-30227 GCF_000696425.1 Galeopterus variegatus | reverse complement strand
AAAAAAAAAAAAAAAAAAAAAAAAAAAAAAAAAAAAAACCACTTTGAGATATCACCTCACCCCAGTCAGACTGGCTATTATAAAAATAACAGAGAATAACAAATACTGGAGAGGATGTGGAGAAAGACCAACACTTTTGCACTGTTGGTGGGACTGTAAATTAGTGCAGCCATTATGGAAAACAGTATGGAGGTTCTTCAAACAACTACAGACAGAACTGCCATATGATCCAGCAATCCCACGACTCGGTGTATATACAGAGGAATGGAAATCATCATGTCAAAGGGACACCTGCACTCCCATGTTTATCGCAGCTCTATTTACAATAGCCAAGACATGGAACCAAAATAAATGTCCATCATTTGGATGACTGGATAAGGAAAATGTGGCCTATATACAGAACGAAAAATTACTCAGCCATAAAAAATAATGAAATTCTGCTATTTGCAGCAACACGGATGAATCTGGAGAAAATTATGTTTAGTGAAATAAGCCAGACACAGAAAGAAAAATACTGCATGTTCTCACTCATAAGTGGGAGCTGAATCCATAAATAAACCAATAAACAATAAAGAGAGACAGTGAGAGAGAAAGAAACAACAATCACAATAATACATTGAACTTTTATCTTTTTGTCTTTTTTCCGTGTCCGGCAACGGGTCACAACCCTCAGTGT
>NW_007727115.1:19631-28791 GCF_000696425.1 Galeopterus variegatus | reverse complement strand
ACCGCGCTTCCCAAGCGGCGCACTATCCAGTGCGCCACCGGGCCGGCCCCTACATTGAACTTTTAGAAGGAGAGAAAAGAGTGTGGTTACTAGAGGTGGAAAAGGGGAGGGCAGGGGAGCGGGAGGGGGTTAATGAGAAATTGGTTATTAAACACAAAGAATGATTATGTATTGTAATGACGAATAAGCTAACTACCTTGACCTGGCCACCACACTTTGTACACAACGATGGAAAGTCAACTTTGTACCCCACATGTATGTATAATAAATTATCTTAAAAAAATAGAAAATGTAGAAACGTAGTCAAGCAGTGTGTTTGCAGAGAGTCGGGTCTGACCAGCCCTGGTAGTTTGCAGAATGAGCACAAAGAAGCGAGCGAGAGGCAAGGGAGGGGGTGGGCAACCGGGTGACTGTCATAACTCATCCTTGAATTCAACTTGGGGAGGAGACCAAGTGAGAAGAGTGTGCAGCAAGTGGGCAGGTGGCAGGATCAATGGGCTTTTTGTTAAAGCAAACAGTTCTTTGATAATGTAGTAAAGGGTAAATTATGATTTTTATGTTTTGTTGAGGGCTGTCCCATTTGTCTGAGTAGGGAAAGCCTGCGTTAAATGGCCACGCCTGTTCTCCAGTGACTGGTTTCTGCAAGATTAAAAATAGAAAAGAAAAAACAAAAAACAAAAAAACAGTCACACCTACTTGAAACAGAGGAGTTTATGTTCTCTTTGATCATAATCCATTAAAATATTTTGCCCACGGTTTCTCTTTGACTTCATTTGCATTCCTTTTATTCTCCAAAGGAATAGGACACAGGGTGTGAGACCACTTTTATTGGTTTTCTTGTCAAGGTTTGGGGGACATCTAACTTAGATGAGAAGTTTTAATTGTGTTGTCAGCAGGCATTAAAGTGCGTCTTAAGTTGAAATGGATTTGCTGCCATGAATAGATCGCTTATAAACAAATACAGATTTGGTATAAAATTATGTGAGTTTCTTCAGCTGTAGGACTGTAGTCTAAAAGATTCAAAAGAATGGCAAACAGCAGACATTTAGAGGGTGTTATAGAAAGCAACAGCATTCAAAAGACTTTCTATGTATGTTCTAATTATTTCTAGGGGAATCAAAATCTGAAGGAAATGAAAACATATATGTCGGGCCTTAAAAACTAACGCCGCCTTAAGTGACATTACAAGTGGCGCCATTATGGGCCCACAAGGGCATATTAACGTGGCAGCCTAAGACGGCAAGACGGCGCTGGGAGGAAGTAAGGTGGGGGTGTCTGCAGGAACCTTGCCTGAGCCCTTATTGGCCAAATACATGCTTCTGCGCTCGTGAACACTGCGTGATTGCAATAGCTAGGCATTGAGACAGGATGCATGCTCTCGTAACCTTTAAGCTGATTGGAGGGTGTAAAAACCTCCCTTCCCCATTTGCCTTTAAAAGCAAGTGCTTGTGTGATAATGAACGGAACTGCTCGACAGAACCCCCGCTGCATCTGAGTGTCCTTTAACGGGCTGGTTGGGGCTGGTGGCTGTGCTCACCTCTCTTCATGGCTCTTTTCCTCCATCTCCTCTCAATGGGGACCGGAGGGAAAGAGGAATCTGGGCAATCCGCCCACCCACCAGAAGGGACACCAAAGGAGAGACTGATAGCGAGGCAAGGGCTGTTCAGGTCAGCCGGTGGCGGACCCGACAATATACACACTGATGTAACTACTAGTGGCACAATTTTGAAAAATTGTTTTTGATTCTATTATATCTATTTTCCTGTTTAAGAAATAGTTTCAGAGATAGCAATAGGTAGATACAGGCTTGTCCCTGCTATAAATATATGGTTATGGTTGTAACTATTTAGGTCACAGGCTTTGTCTGCCTCAGTTTATTTCTCACTGAGAAAATACATGTATTCTTGGCCATCTACACCTGAATGGTGTTCTAATAACTCCCAATAGTAGAAAGTCAACAGAAACCTGTTGCTTGCAGTAGTTAGTGATATCTTAAACATGTTATGCATTCCTCCATCGATTTCAATATTTCATGGATGTAAATGGATGCACCATGACTTTATGTAACGTTAAGAAAGAAAAAAAAATATGCCCACATTAATCCAGGACACAGTGCTCTCCTATCACTGGGAATTTACATTTTAAACTTGCATAAAGAGTTGACTTAGATTTCAGACATTGTATCAAACAAAGGAAATGTAATGGAACTATATTGGTTAAAATGTTCCTGAAAATTCTTCCAATTTTGAATCTGATTCATTTGAAATGGCTTTCAACTTGAGGTACCTGAGTCCTCTGTGCCATTAAGGGTCCTGATGTAACATTTCTGGGAAAAAAAAAGTCATTCCCATCTCTGGGTTTTCTTCTGAGCATCCTGTAAGTTGTTCAGATACTGGTTTTTTCTTGAGCTTACCGGAAGGTGTGAGGTAAGAATAACTGCCTTACAACTGCCCTCTTGCTGGCAGAAAAGGGAAGATGCTGTAAATTTCAAGATGTATTTTAATTTTAGACTAAAAATGATATAAAATGTAAGAATGTAACTGAGTCTATGAAATGTATCATTTTTAGATTTTAATCTATAATATGTGGGAAAATGAAATAATTTTAACTCAGAAGTTTGTATTGAGCACCTACTATCTATACACTTCTGGGACAGCTCAAGAAAGCTTCTTAACCCTGATATGAGAGAATTTGGTTTTTAGCCATTCAATATTATTCTTCAATAATTCAATATCGGTGCAAAGTATTACATTGAGGCAGTACAATGAAGTAGTGAAGGACACAGTCTTTAGAACCAGGCCACTTGGCTCTAAAATCTAGCTCTACCACTACTAACTTTGTGACACTGAGCAAGTTTCTTAACTTCTCTGTATCTCAGTTTTCTCATAATAATAGTATCTACCTCATTGGGTAATCGTGAGGACTAGATGAGCTAATATCCATAAAGCACTTATTAGAATATTGCCTGAGCACACAAGGCTTTTGTATTATTGTAGTCCTGTATTAGAAAACTATGCACATTTTATCTGGACCTTTGAGACTTCATCTACAAATTTACTTATTGATGTTATTTAGTCTAATATAGCATCAGCAGACTTTTGCTGACAGAAATGAGAGATTAGGAACTCAGTTTAAGTTTTGACTTACTTGTAGTTAGTCTTTTTGTGACAGAGTTAAAATAAAAAGTTATATTTAGTAGTAAAAATTGAGGAAGATTTTAGAGACCCTTAAGAAGTGGATGTGCTTTCACCGAATACAGTTGACTATTCGAAGCTATTGTAAATTCCTGAATGGTCCAGTAATATTATAAAGCTCAAACCAACAGCAATACATAACAGAAATTCAAGCGAGGAAAGGAGAGACACAGGAAAAGCAATCAGAACTGGGACCAGAAGTATCTGTCAGTGATTTCTGCAGGGTCATATTTACCTATCCCCAGGGCAAATGTTACACAGCTTTGTGCCTTTCTGATTAACGTTCGGTGTATCCCATCTCTTACAGTTTTCTGCCTCTCTTTTTCTTGTCCTTTGAATGAGTTCAAATCTCTTGATTCAGATAAATTACATCTCAGTCCCTTATTAAAGAACTTGCAGACAACATCACGAAATGTTTTCTAAAGGTGAGTGCTACAAATTATAGAATAGCAAACTTGGCATTGTTTCCAGGGAAAATTCTAGAATACTTTGTCTTAATATGGAAGAAGTGCTCTTTAAGTACCAACATGGGCCCGTAAATAGCAAGTCATGGGACAAACCTAACTGCCTTTTCTTTTTTTTTCCTTTTTGTCTTTTTTCATGTCCGGCAACGGATCACAACCCTCGGTGTTGCACCCTCACCTCGCTCAGCCAGTGAGCGGAACCGGTCTGTATGTGGGATCCGAACCCTCGGCGGGAGCGCCGCCACACTCCCAAACGGTGCACTGTAGCAGTGTGCCACCGGCCAGCGCCTAACTGCCTTTTCTGGCAGGGTTTTCAGAAGGAGGAAGAGGCACTAGATACATTGAAACCAAATTTCAATGAGGCAATTTACGCAGTGTATCTGGTGAGCTTTCAACATGAATGCAGTTAAGATGAATGAATTCCCAGTTAGCAGCTGTCTCTGGACAAAAGTAACCTGGAAAGAGGTTTAGAAGCTTCTATAAGCCTCTGTCTTTGGCTGTGCCCTGGTTAAAGAGTCAGATTCCTAAATTATCTCAACAAATTTAGATAATGAAGCGAATTGAAGACGAGTTTTAAGAGGCACAGTGGAAAGTCTCAGTCCTCGATTTGGGCCACCCATTGCACAAGGACAAGCTGAGAATACTGGAATACTGAGGAAGTCATGCAGGGGTAGCAATATGTGCATTTTAACTATTCTCCTGAGAACAAATACCCAATTCAGATCATGTAATATATAATAATTATGATAGTGAGAATTCAGGCAATAAATTAAGAGAGATATTTGGGGACAAGAAAGATCTTCAAAGTACCCAGCAATGAGTAGTGGAAAGACTGACTCTTCTATCCCAGGAATTTGTGGAATTTACTGGTACTACCTATTGGGGGACTTAATTCATATGATAATTTCCCCCAAACAACCAGTTCATTCAGCACCAACTTGTAGGGCAAGGTTTTTATCCACATTTTTATCTCTAGCATCTGGAACATAACACACTCACTCCCAATTTAGAGCTTTACCAGTAACTAAAAGCCCTCATGGAGTAGCTCTGTGTTTTGACACTGAGCATGTAATTCAGTGTCATTCAAGTTATACGATGTAAATAACTTACAGTCATAGTGTAGACTTGAGAATTGGAGATTTACAGTGCCTAGCAGCACCAACTCTCTGATGTTACACATGAAAGGAAAAACGTAAATCCTTTATTTCCATTTTTGCTGCTGCAAAATGTTCTTCTCTCTTACTTTGTTGGAGAATAAAATCTAAGATGTGAAATTACCGATTAGTCATTTGGAATTTGCTATTATAAAAAACATATTAAGTCCAGCAGTAATCCCCATATAATCGGGTCATTATCTAAAAGAGACCCTCAGTCATTGCAGACTGCTGCTATTAATGAAGACACCTATGGTGTTTCTCTCTTTTAAAAACTCAGGTGGCCTTTTCTCTGTTTGTTATTTGGAAGCATGAGATACTGAAACTATTAATAAGCACAACTGTGAAACTATTAATCAGTAGTTAGGTTGTTCATGGCTTTCCTGCCTACTCTCTATACAACGTTAACACATTGGTTTCTATACAGAGAACAAAGAAATTAAGATTTGAAATGTACACACTCAAATGGTAACAATATGGTACACATAAGCAAATACATAAAATAAGCTGAGAGAGAATATGAGCAGAAAATACACTCATTTCATGTTCACAGTGGCTTGTAGGTAATTAGTCAGCATTCACTGAGCTCTCTCCACATGGAAAAACATACTAAGCATGGCTAAATATAAATGCATACGAAACAAAAATATAAACTAAACCATGAAAAAACAAACATTACAAAAATTGTGCCTGTGCTTATGCCATCAAAAGATGTGCTTTATTTTTTTAGCCTGTTGAAATATGTTAATATTTGGGGGGTAAATAATTCTTCCCTATTTCACTTGAATGTGGTATTATATTTTTTGAAATCCTGGTAGGATGAATTATTCCATTCACTTACTCACTAAGCATTCATTGAGCACCTACTATAGGTACTGTTTATTAATAATAATAATAGCAATCATTTTTCAAATATTTTCTATATTCCAGACACTGGGTAAGCAGTTTATATACAATATCTCATCTGTTCCTTACAAAACACTCTATGAAGAAGTACTATTATCTGTATCTTCTAGATGAAGAAATGGGAGCTGAGAAAGGTGAAGTAGCTTGCTTGACAATTCATAGCCAATGAGCTGCACTGCTGAGCTGCAGATTGAGTCAGATCTCTCAGTGACCAAAGCCCTGGCTCCTACCACCAACATTATGCTTTATTCTATTGATTGCACTGATATGTTGGAGGGGAGGGGGGTTATATGTACATTCTTGAATAACTGTGAAATTGCATGTAGAGCACCCAAAGGAAAATTTGCTGTTTCAAATCAGAAACAGATTTCAAGTAAATAATATTTGGGTTTTTCCAGCATTATATATTATAATGTGTAAAGCTGAAAAATATTTGAATCAGAAACATAATTATTTTAAAATATTATAACAAGAAACCATTCATTCATTTGAATGTACTGACTACAAAAAATGCATAAAATCAGTCCCTTCCCTCAAAGAGCACAACATGCAACTAACAAAGAGAATAGCAAACTTTTAACTGATTGAAGATAGTCTACGAAGAGAGGATCCTAAAGGTAACAGATGTCGACTTTTAATACAGGAGAGCAATATTCTTTCTTGGAAATATATTCTGCTTCTGCCATTTTTTATTTGCCATACCCTTCAACAATAAAGAATTTAGTTCTGTATCTGGATTTCTCATTTCTTAAGTCAGTGGTTCTTAAAGCGAGGTCAGCAGCTGTAAGTGTAGCAATGCAGCATCATCTGTGAACATCTTAGACTCGTAAATTCTCAGACCCCATCTCAGACCTATTGAAACAGAAGTTCTCAGGTGGACCCAACAATCCGTTTTTTATCAAACCTTCCAAGTGATTCTAATGTATGCTAAAGTTTGAGAACCACTGTCTTATGTAGACAGTAAAGGCTAGAACATAAGGAACCTACAAAAACAAAATTTTAAACTATGCTAATTCCCAACAGCACAAACCAAAGGTGTTAAATGATGCTCATACCTGTAAGTGTATTGTCAGAGAATGAACAAAATAAAGTTTATCCCATCGTATCATAAATAAAAGCCTAGGTGAAAGTGTATCATATAATTAATTGTATAAATAATACTCATTACTACCTTGGGATGTACTGAAAACCCATTGGCCGAGGACTCAAATATTTTAGTGCTTACTGTATATTCGAAGCTAATAATAAATTATGTTTTTACTAAATACTACTTAGATAAGACAAATATAAGAAATATCAGCTACCCATAAGATGCTTAGAAGCTAGTTGATGATAAAAATACATATATGAAACCTCATATTATTATATATAAATACATAAAATGCTTCTATAATTAAAAGATCACTGATATAAACTATTTATAATAGTTTGGTACATATATACATATGGTATGATAATAGTGTGGTACATAAAAAGGTGTCAATTATGTGATACATTGTCAATAAATGCTTAATATAAAAAAAAGCTCATCAGTTCAGACATCACATAGGCTGGCCATCGGGAGAAGTGTCACATGGGAAGTGGAACTGGCACTGAGTCCTTCACCTTGGGTGGAAATTGATAAAGAGAAGGTGGAAAGGAATTCTAATACAGTAAATAGCAGACCTAGGACAAGATCATGGAGGGCTTGAGGGGGTGTGCTGAGGGAAGAGTGTAAGAAAGCAAGCAGTCTGGGTAGATGGATTTTATGGGGAAATCACAAAAACAATACTGAATTGTTATAACAGAGCCAGATTTTAGAAACCTTTAAAACAGTAGAGGTATTTCTACATTTGTACTAGATGCAATAGGCTAATAGGACCTATTGGGAACTCTTTTTTTTTTTTTTTTTCCTTTTTGTCTTTTTCTGTGTCCGGCAACGGATCGCAACCCTCAGTGTCACGCCCGTACCGGACCGGGACCGGCAACGGGATCGCAACCCTCGGTGTTGCCCCCTGCACCTCGCTCAGCCAGTGAGTGGGAACCGGTCTGTATGTGGGATCCGAACCCTCGGCGGGAGCGCCACCGCGCTTCCCAAGCGGTGCACTGTAGCAGTGCGCCACCAGGCCGGCCCCCCTATTGGGAACTCTTGAGTAAAGCAGTTTAAGTTGAAATTTCTGTACTTAAAGTTCAAACCAACAGCAATGTGTAGGAGAGATTCAAGCTGGGAAAAGAAGAGACAAATGACGAACAACAAGGAGACAACTGCTAGGGTCTTCAGCTAGAGTCGTTTCTGTAATTTTCCTGATTTGAATGCTTCCAAATAGGACATTTTTGGAAAAACTGGATGAGGAATCTAGAGAAATTCTTGGTGTTAAACATAGTTACATAAAAAGAGTTTCTAGGCTGGAGACAGGCAAGACAGAATTTGAGTCTGGTAATAATGATCTGAGACTGAGAAACCAATCTAACCCAACCCATGGGAGTATGACAGTCAGGATGCGGTTATGGGGAATGCAGAATGAGGTAGAATCTGGAATCCAGGATTATAAATCTCATCTTGTAGAGGAGTTGATTGACATAGCTCTAAAAATGTAGGCAATTGATTGCTATCAAATAGGAAAATTTGAAAGGGCAACTTCGGATAAAAATGCATAAAGATCACAATGTTTATGCACAAGAAGTTCACTAGAGATGGACTGGTCAGAGCGGTTAATCAAGAAAGATATCCATGAACATCATTTTGCAGCCTAGAAAAATGTCTGATCTTTTAAATAGTGGTACATGATAATTAATGACCTGATTCAAGTTATCCATGCAGGTCAAAAGACAAAAGAAGTAGAAAATTAGTGTATAAAGAAGACCTTGAGCTTGATAACAGCTACTGTAATTTACCTGAAGCAACAGTTGGTTTTGCTTTCTGCTTTCCTGCTTCCTTGATTAGTTCATATCTTTTTATACATTTTCAAAGATTTTCTGCTTTACTGGCATCTTAGCAGTTCCTCTGTCATATTTACTTAATTTTCAATTGTTTCACCATAAAAGTAAAGTTATTTGAATTATCAGTATTTAACCACTGTCATTGTCTTAGGAAAAGTTTAAAATACTGGGGCTGAAGCTTGAGAAGTTACTTCAGCCGAAAAAGGGGAATAAACAGGGCCGGCCCGGGGGCGCACTGGATAGTGCGCCGCTTGGGAAGCGCGGCGGCGCTCCCGCCCGAGGGTTCGGATCCCACATACAGACCGGTTCCTGTTCACTGGCTGAGCGAGGCGCGGGAGCAGCGCCGAGGGTTGCGATCCCGTTGCCGGTTCCGGCCCGGTGCGGGGGCGACACTGAGGGTTGCGATCTGTTGCCGGACACGGAAAAAGACAAAAAAAAAAAAAAAAAAAAGGGAAAAAACACAAACCCAGAAGTGATTCCGGGGAGAGCTGAACACTTAAGAGGAAACTGGGCAATTTCTCAA
>NW_007727115.1:17339-18737 GCF_000696425.1 Galeopterus variegatus | reverse complement strand
AGGGTTGAGATCCCCTTACCGGTCATCTTTAAAAAAAAAAAAAAAAAAAAAGGGAATAAACACAAACACAGAAGTGATTGCAGGGAGAGCTGAACACTTAAGAGGAAACTGGGCAATTTCTCAACTCTGCACGTAAATGAGATCTCCGTATTGTGGCTTTATCGGTTTATTTGATGTAAGTTAATTAAACATTAGACTTCCTCATATTTAAGCATTAATGCAAAAGAATATCTAAGCACATCTTTGCTGTTTTATATTATCAACTCTGTTTTTCCCCGTTGTGATTTATTGAGATTACTCCCTGAGAGAACCATGTTGCCCACTGATGGAAAGATCCGGCTTAGAGCTAAAACTTATGAATTAACTCTGGGCTGGCTGATGTCTGGCGGGCTCCAACAGGCAGTAAAAAGCATGAAATGGGAACGTGCAATAACCATGCTAGAAATAGTCATGTGAGAGCCATCGGGAACTCCACCTAGGGTGCCTGAGTAAATCGGGAAAAGTTGAGAGGCAGAGAAACCCAGGAGACTGCAATGGTCCTGGAATCAAGTCCAAAGGCCCCTCCCTGCTCACGCTGGTGACTCTAGGAATGGAAAGGAAGAGGCGGCTGAAGAGACTGTTTTGAAGCAAGAACAGACAGCAGTCAAGGTAACTATGAAATGTCAGGTTTACATGCTAGAACCTTGGAGAAAAACAGAGACAAGATCAGATAAGTTTAACCAGCAGCGGAAATCCTGAGATTATTATGAGATTCTGTCACAGGATGATGTCAAGACAAGCTTTTTTAAATTTTTTTTCCCTCAGTTGGTATGCCAGGGAAAAACTGACAGTGATATTCATTATTCTTTTCAGTAATTGAGAGAGCAGGTATTTGGAGGCCAAAATCGTGTAAAGATTTCATATATCATTGCACTACTTCAATAGAAATCCTTTTCAAACACTTTTCAGCTTTTTCCTTAGAGCTGACTTTCCTGCATCAATTATTATTGTACTTTCATTTGTCTCTTTAAAATACCTGCAAATGGACTCTATTTTTAATTTTCACAAAATTGGCAAAATTGAATGTTTTTAGATCCGTTGATTGTATCGCTTACGTCTTATCATTTCCCTCATTCTAACCACTCAGCCAATGCATTTGACAGGTGATTAAAGACCAGCTTCTAAAGAGGGTAGAAATCTTTCATTTCCTAAATCCTCTGTGATTGACACTGAAGATAAGAAGAGGAAATTGAAGCATAATAGTACAAATAAGACTATTTTAGCTTTTAGGTTTATACATGTGAAGGGCAATCATAATTATGTCCTACAACCGGGCTGTACGTTTCCAACTGCTTATGCTTTTAAGAACTAAATCTTATTGTACTTGGTGCTGTTACAAATGTAAATTAAGTGTTGCTG
>NW_007727115.1:15242-16375 GCF_000696425.1 Galeopterus variegatus | reverse complement strand
ATAATGTGGGCATTTTAGAGAGGTTGAATTTTTCTAGAATCTGGGTTTATTTATGATAAAAGACAGAAGGGGTCTCCTCTTCTTGTCCTATTTTATTCATTTATTGTCTTTTCTAAACTTTCTTATTAGTCAGCTGGTCTGATTGCAGGCATAGCCGGTGGTTAAAAACAGAAGTCAGAATTTCTTTTACTTATTTCAAGCCCACTATAGTTCCCTAAAATGATGAATAGTAAAAACATTTTTATGTTTTACTTTCTCAGCCTTCTAGCAGGATGAGATAACTAATGGAAGGAAGGGATTGTTACTGCAGAATATTCCAGCTTTAAACCTGACTTGTTACATTTTTCCATGTACATCCCTTTTTCTCAAGATGCTCGTTAGCAAACAAGTGTGCCTTTGTTTACCTGCTTTTACCATACTTGATTCCTGGGAATAATAGAGAATCACTCAGAAATCTATTCCCAAGAGTGGTAAGTAGTTATCGATAAATGCTACTGCACATATCCAGCTGGAAAATAATGGTGATTTGACTAGGCTGGTAACAGTGGAGGTAATAAGGTGTAGTCATTTTCTGGATATATTTTGAAATCCAACAGGATTTTCTGGTAAGTTAATATGGAGTATGAGAGAAAGTGAGATATCAGTGATAACTCAAAAAATTTTGGTTTAAGCAACTAACTGGAAGAGAGATTTAGCCATTAACTGAAATGGAGAACACTACAAGTAGAAAAAAAAATGAGATTGTCAGAAGTTTAGCTTTAGATATGATAATTGAAATGTTTATTACATATCTGGATTAGTCCATTTCTATTGCTTATAACAAAATACCTGAAACTGGGTAATTTGTATACAGTTTTGGAGGCTGTCAAGTCCAAAGTCCAGGGAGCACATCTGGTGAGGTGACTCTACAGCAATGCAGGGTGTCCCATGGTGAGAATGGCAGTGCAAAGAGAGACTCACATCCTCATTCACTCTCTGTTTAAAGCCACCAGAACCACTCCCATTATTCCAAGAACTGATCAATCCATTCATGAAGGTACAATCCTCACAATCCAATCACTTCTCCAATGCCCTACCTTTCAACTACCACAATAGGATCTCCCATCCTCTCTTTTTTTTTTTTTTTTTTTTTT
>NW_007727115.1:2767-15183 GCF_000696425.1 Galeopterus variegatus | reverse complement strand
TTTGGAGGCTGTCAAGTCCAAAGTCCAGGGAGCACATCTGGTGAGGTGACTCTACAGCAATGCAGGGTGTCCCATGGTGAGAATGGCAGTGCAAAGAGAGACTCACATCCTCATTCACTCTCTGTTTAAAGCCACCAGAACCACTCCCATTATTCCAAGAACTGATCAATCCATTCATGAAGGTACAATCCTCACAATCCAATCACTTCTCCAATGCCCTACCTTTCAACTACCACAATAGGATCTCCCATCCTCTCTTTTTTTTTTTTTTTTTTTGGCAGCTGGCTGGTTTGAAGATCCAAACCCTTGATGTTGCTGTCATAATACTGTGCTCTAACCAACTGAGCTAACCAGTCAGCCCTCTCCCACCCTCTTAACACTGTCACAGTGGAGACCAAGCCTCCAATGCATTCAACTTTGGGAGGACATAATTCAATCTATAATGATATCCAAGTGGAGAGATCAAATTAGCAGTGGATATATAAATATGGACTTCAGAAGGCGGAGACTAGATTACAGATAAAAACCATTTCAGACTCCACACTTTACAGTTGGTATTAATAGTTCAGACTCTATAAAATCCCCCAGAGAAGTTGTTTTCAAACATTAATATTCAAGAGAATCACCTGCAGTGTTTGCCAAAACTCAGATTGCTAGGCCCCAATCCCAGAGTTTCTGATTGATTAGGTCTTTGGAGATATCTGAATATTTGCATTGCTTACAAGTTTCCAGGTCCTGCTGATGTTGCCAGTCTCAGGATCACACTTTGAAAACCACTGCCCTCAGGTGCAAGTGTAGACACAGTGGACAAGGTTCGAGGACTGAGCTCTAGGGAACTGTGTCATGAGGTCAGAGAAAATATAAGGATCCTGCAAAGGAGACTGAAAGGAGGTATAGGAAATCCAGGAAAATGGTCTTCTGGAAAAGACTGTTTCAAGGAGAGGAGAATATCAGCTCTCATTAGCTGCTGATAGGTCAAGTAAAATAAAAACTGAAAACTGACCACTGCACATACCAATATGGAGATTACTGATGACCTTTACAGTATCAGTTTTGTGGGAGCTTTGGTGCAAGATCTTGTTTGTAGTGGATTTACATTGTATCCCTGTAACGTAGATAGACTCATTGTCCCTGTAGCTCATGACACCAGCCACTAGAATCCTTTGCTCTGGTGTTACACTCAATAGTATTATTCATTGTGGATTTTCTAAAGGAACAGGATAAACAGCTCAACCAAGGTTATTTTCCTATTTGCTTTAAAGTTAAAATTTTTCATCTAAATTAATATATTAGCTTTTTGCTTATGGCATCAGGCTCTCAAAAGTAAGTTTAACCTGTGCCAGTTCCTCTGATCCTGATTAATTCTAGCTCTGTCAGCAGAATGGGATTTTTTTTTGGAGCATCTTCTCTTCCTGTGAGGTCTAATTTTATCTTTTTCTTTCTTACTTTCTTTCATTTTTTCTTAAAGTAGCCATATCCTCAGTTTTATCTTATGCAAAGTAAGGATTTTGGACTGGTTAATTTCAAAAGTTACATTCATTTTTAAAATTCTATGATTCTATGACTTTATTTTAAGACAATATTCATAAAACTGGTCAGGCAACATTCCTTTCCTTAAGTTCCCATATTTTCATACTGGAAACAGTATTTAGGAATAAGTCTTCTGTATTCATTATTTTGTATTCTTCCAAATAAAAGATACATGGTAAATTTGAAGTATTTGATTATAAAAATCTGAATTTACAGAATTTTTAGGGCAGTCTTTAACGAAGTAAAGTTTATTCATATAAAATGTTTGTACTTAATTGCAAGCCTGATGTAAACACGTCTGTTACTTAGAGAGAAGTAGCAATTGGATCTAAAATAACAGTGTGGAAATCAGGTTTCTAATAATGCAGCCAAATCAATGAAACTGGAAAGTTCAGCTAGTTAAAGAATCACCACCCTTTGTTATTGGCATATAAACAATAAATAACAAGAATCTTCTGTCACAAATCTCTTCTATAAAGTGTTATTTATTATTGTGATTTCCATCAAGGGACAATATGATCTAAAATTGAATATGACGCCCTTCCTATATTGACTGAAGTATTAAGATAAAGTAAATGAAATAAGCAATGTTTTTATACCATTTTATAAGGTTTTGGTTCTCAAAGACATAGTTTAAAATTTCAAGCGAGAAAATGCTTTTGGAAATCAGCTACAGTTACCCTGTATTTTAGGGGGAGGAAGATGAGGTCCCATAAGTGCGTGGTGGCTCTAACTCATGGCAGAGCTGAACCAAGAATCATTTTGTTATCTCATAGAGTGAAATAATTACAGAAGTAGAAGATATTTTGCTATTTATTATTAGTTTCCAATTATTATCTGATGCACTTATCACCCCATGGTCTACCTAGAAAGTACTTTCAAATGTCTTTCATGCATAGAGTGCAAATACACGTACTTATCACTCAGCAATGTCTTCCTAAAGCAGGCGAATCCGTTAGCAACGTATGATATCTGCCAATAGGCTTAATATACGCAATCTTTGGGCTGGAGACCTTTAAAAATCTATGAAGATGTTCACTGCCCTATATCTTTTGTAGTCATTGTTATAGAATTCCCATCGCAAGTTTAAGCCAATCCATTAATTCTCCCATGGTATGGCATTTCCTGCCTCTCTTGAATTGGAATGAAAAGTTTTAGTACGTGTTGGTGAAATTCAGTTATGGTGCCAACCCTGCCTAGAATTCCCATCGCAAGTTTAAGCCAATCCATTAATTCTCCCATGGTATGGCATTTCCTGCCTCTCCTGAATTGGAATGAAAAGTTTTAGTACGTGTTGGTGAAATTCAGTTATGGTGCCAACCCTGCCTTGCTTGACTGTAAGTTTGACTCTATATATAAACTAGAAACTTGAGACAAAAGTCAACCTCTTTGCTGTTGATTCACTTAAATTTTCAAGGCTAATACTCATTAGAGTAGTAGCACAGCTTTTAACCAAACCCAGTGGCCATACTCTTATGTCCTCTCGGGCACTCTGATACCTACTGCCAGAAATTATAGTTGGTGCCAAGGGAGGGCAGTGAAGGACGGATCATTTCATTCATTCATTCATTTGCCCATTCCACATTTATTGAATACCTACTGTGTTTTAGGCTGGCAACAAGGTGCTGGGATACTCAAGCCAAGGTACTAATAAAGGCACTGTCTTTATTCTTAAGGATGTTAAGGTTTGTTAGAGGAAGGCAGCTATGTATACAAATAAGTGTCTCAACGTACAACAGAGGCCAAGAGAGAGAAACTCATTGAGGTTACAAGGCAGAGAGAATCTCCTATGCATCTTTTGCCAAATTATTTTGTTGGTAAGGCCTTAGCTATTTTACCTTAAGTTCATTCTCTTTAATGTATAATGATGCTGGTGGAAATGATTGATAGTGATTAATTACTAAATCATTTAACTCTTCAAACAAGATGGAAAACACTTTGCTGGGAAAATCTATGTACAAACTTAAGCACATTAAAATGAAAACGTTGATGTGACCTAGTTTTTAGCTCCAAATAAAATGCTGTCAGCATGTCATTTTCCACATCATATTGTATTTCCAGGTATTGGTATGTTATTCCCGAACTGAACTCAGAGTTTATCATGTGTAAACATGAGGCATGGCTCTGATTAAATAGGGAGCTTAAATATGGAGTTTAAATACGGAGTTCATGCATTCTTTGTAAAATTTTAGGGATCACTTAAGAATGTAATTCTAGGAGATGGCATATGTGGCTGCAGTGGGAATTTTGAAATTTTTGGAGCTACTCTGGGTCATTTGAATTATTTGAGCACTAACAGGTTTGGCCTGCCACACCTCAACTGTAATCAACCTTTGTTTTCCAAACAGCAAATACATGATCAGTGAAGATTAATTAGCACCGTCTTTGCTTTTAATGTTTTAGTTGCTTTTTCCATATGTTCTTTTGAGCAAATATAGAAAAATAAGGTTCCTCTGACTTTTTAATAGTGCACATTATATAAATATAATGGAACATTTTAGAGATAACACTGCTCACTCATGTGGGATAGCTGTGTTCTGCAGCACGCAAGAGTAAATGATCCTAGGTTTGGAATTTCATCTGAGCCATTTCCCCTGCTTTTAAGGTGAAGTGCTGCTACCTTGTGTGGAAATGAATGAAGTCCACCCAAATGAGAACGAGCAGGGGCTATTTATTCAGAGCCTGCCGTAGCACAGGAGTTACCCACCATCACTTGCATTTCACAGAGATTCAAAGGCAGGCACAGGAGTGTGGAAAGTTTTATAGCGAGAAAAGAGAAATCTTCAGTTATGCTCTGATTGAAAGTTCTCGGCACGAGGAAGTTGGAAATGGAATAACTAGGAGGGGAAATCCTATGTGACTGGTTTGAACAGCATCTTTGACTTTCTCTGCTTGGTGTAAGTTGGAAGCAGGGGAAAAAACGGGGAATCTCTCAATCCTTGACTAAGTTCTGACCATTCTGGGCTGATTGCTGCAGAGATTGTGGGTCAGAGCTCTGTTGTGATATACGGTCTGGCCATTGTCCATTCAATCTCTGCTTTTGAGTCCCACTCCTCCCACGCCCCCCACCAGCACATACACACATTTCTGACATTAGCATCCTGCTGTCTATTCTGTCTCTGAAGCTTTCCTTACGGATACAGAGACAGCTTAGAGACTCTGAGTACACTCCTTTATGTGACTCTACCTGACTGATGGAGCAGCAGTGGGCTTTTGTATGAGCATTTGTAAAATAAGGACATAATCTCTTGTGAAACACTTACGTTCATTAATTCTAACTCATGTAAGCCTGAAAAAAATACCATTTCTGGAGGAATAATGTCTTACTCAAGACATATTAGAAAAATATTTCACAAATTATGTTCCACCAAGCTCTAGTGTTATATATGATATTCATGAATATTATATTTAAAAAGTAAGGGTTTTCTGTATAAGTAACCTTGAAAACAACTGGGTATAAGTTTGGAACAGCTTGGATAAGGTGGGGTAAGGGTTACACCTACTGATCAGGGTTCAGTGAGTAGTGTTTACAGTTTGAATTGGGTTTTGCTGCATGATATCAAGAGAGTAATATTTTCTCATTGATTATTATATAGATAAAACCTTGTGCTTAGGTTAACAGAAGAAAAATGGCTTCAGAAAACTGTAAAATGATAGGTATGCATCTCTAGAATTGAGGCCTATAATTGTTCCTATGGTCTTACCGTTGCAGCACTTAATAGTTTTTAACCTCAGATTTCGCTTATTTGTGCATTTGGTCTTTGGGCTTAGAGCTCATATAATTCGAAATTCTCTTCATAAATTTTATCAGTCAGTTTAATCATTTGTTCCAGGAAGAATCATACCCTGAGTCTTACCCATAACTGATTTGGATAACTTAGATGATGAGACTTTGGACTTTCAGTTGATGATATTAATGATGTTTAGATGAGATTGATGCTGGAATGTTGAAGACTTTTTGGGATGCTGGGATAGAGTGAATGTATTTTGCATATGGGCAGTACACGAATTTCCAGGGGGGCCAGAGGGCGGACTGTTCTGGGTTGAATTGTATCCCCAAAAGATATATTGAGGTCTTAAGAGCTAGTACCTCAGAATGTAACTTTATTTGAAAATCAGATCTTTACAGAGGCCATCAAATTATAATGAAGCCATTAGGGTGGGTCCTGACCTGATATGACTGATGTCCTTATAAAAGGGGAAATTTGGACACAGAGGTAGGCATGCTCAGAGGGAAGATGAGTTAAAGACACATGGGGGGAAGGTAGCCATCTATGAGTCAAGAAACATGTGAGGCTACTAAAAGCTGGACATGAGGCTGGAACGACCTCTTGGGCATGCTCAGAGGGAAGATGAGTTAAAGACACATTGGGGGGAAGGTAGCCGTCTATGAGTCAAGAAACATGTGAGGCTACTAAAAGCTGGACATGAGGCTGGAACGACCTCTTCCTCAGTGCCTTTAGACAGAGCATGGCTTTGCCAACACTTTGACTTTAGACTTCTGGCCTCCAGACCTGTGAGACAGTAAATTTCTGTTGTTTTACGATACCGAGTCTGTGGTACTTTGTTATGGAAGTCTTAGGAAACTAATACAGCACTTGATACTGCTTTTGAATCTGCAGTTTGTATCACTGAGTTTTATATCAACATCCGTAGGTGCCCATTCCCCCTTAGGCCTCTCATTTAATATCCTAGTTCCCTTTACCATTAAACAAGATGCTATTTGACTCTAAAAGATGCTGACTGGATTTTTTTTTGTTTGTTTTTTAGGAGCTGTTTTGCAGCTTTTCTAAGAGCTGAAGTGTGCTACCAAGCTTTTATTTTAGTGAAATAATGAGAATTGTAATTTTTTCACATCCTCACTAGAGACACTGAATTACAAATGCACACATTTTCTACTGCTTCTGGATCAAGAAAGAATATGATGTTAGCAAACAGGAAATATTTTCCCTAGAAAAATATAGTAAAACATAGTGTAAAATAATGTCTGATAATGTGCTTTTCAGTTACACTGTGGTACCAGAGACAGAAGACTGGAACAATTGATTGCCACTTATTTATGTCTTGGTGGCAAGCATGCAAAATCCTAGCTACCTAACGAACTCACTAAGGCTGAAAACAGTTTTTTTTCTTTGTGTGTTAAATCTTATTGTTTGATTTGCTTTATCACTGGGGGAGGAAGGGATGTGAAGCAAACAAATGTTTGAGTGAAAGAAAATAAAGGAACTGGTAAATATTTAAATAGCAGTTTCCTGTGTTGTCAAAAAAGGATGAATTAGAAAAATCATCCAGTTCTAGCAGAGTTTGTGCCAACCTCCCATCATATGCACTTTTTATCCATTTCCTCCAAATTTTCACGTATTATTCTCATACTTCCCATTTCTCTAACTTTTTCTTTTTCCATATTTTAGTATGGGGTAGTCTTCTATTGCATGTGTACTACGTTTCATTATGTGTGTACAGCAGCTTATTTAACTGGTTTCCTATTAAAGGACATTAAATTGTTTCTAGTTATCTGTATGTGTACTATGTTTCCATTATGTATGTACAGCAGCTTATTTAACTGGTTTCCTATTAAAGGACATTAAATTGTTTCTAGTTATCTGCTGTTAAAATGTAATCTAGGGTCCAGGGTCTCCTAAATGCCCAGGTGCTTTGCAGCTGCTAAAATGTCTGAACCAGTCACAACTCTTTGTTCTCAGGTTCTATTCTTTCAGGAGGTGGCAGGAAGTCATGACCCGTGAAATACTAGACTGCCTACAAAATATATTGTCTGAAACTGAAGTACGGGCTCCACAGATAAATTCTGGTGAATCTCGCCCAAGGAGGAGCTGGGATCTCCACACCTACCTGACCCTGTTTTATGTCATGGGTCAACCAAGGCAGGGAGTCTCAATTTGTTACCAGTGGACTGTAACCTGTACTAGCCAAGGGCTCAAGGTTTAGCCCTTGTGACAACTTCCTGAGATTCTGCTGCTGTTCTAAGGCCACCTTCCTTCCTGGGTCCAAATGCAAATTTGCCTTCAGAACTGACTAGTGAACTATGCCCCATAGTCAACCAACCCAAATTGAACAAGCTGTATCCTTCATTTCCATGAAAGGACCTAAATGAGAACTTGGGTGGGAAGTTAGGTGGGAACTTTGGCTAGAAGAAACTGCTTTGGGAGTGATCCCCACTGTTTTCCTTGCAAGTAATAAAGCCTTTTCCTCCTACCCTGGTCATGGAGCAATGGACCCTCCTTGTCTGGTAACAGAAAGAGTATTGCAAAGAATTGACTTTACTCGTGTCATTTTGTATATGCTTGAGCATATACGTGTGATAGAGTCCTGGAAGTGAAAGTGCTAGATTACGGTTATGTGTACTTCGAGTTCTGAAGCACACTGTCAGTTTGCCTTGCACAGGGCGGAGTGAGAGGGACTATTTTCTCACTCTTACTTAAACGTGTGTTATCGAATTTCTCAATCTTTGCTAATCTGATATGAGGAAATTCATCTCAGAATAGCTTTATTGCATTTTTCTTATTATATGTTATGCTAAACATATTTTTACATTAGTTGTTTGTAATATGGGTTGCACAAGTATCTCTCAGTGTTTCATTTACCTTAATTTTTATTATAGTGTATTTTGCTATGCAAACTTTAACATTTTTTGTTAACTTAGTTTATCAATCTTTTACACTTCTGTGTTTTGTGTCATTCTTAAAATGCTTTAATTCTGATATCACAAAAATATTTTCCATAATTTCTTTTCTTTTAGTCTTGTTATTTTTAAACTTTTAAATCTTTAATTAATTTAGAAGTAATTTTAGTTTAAAGTGTGAGGCATAAATTTAATGTTTTTTTTTCCCCCCAACTGGCCACCATTTATCTCAACAATACTTATTGGCAGATCTTTCTCACTTTAGTCTAAAAGGTCATATTTATCAAATGTGTACCAATACCTGTGTGTACTAGGATTTATTTCTGCACTTTCTTTTCAGTTCAATTTGTCTATCATACTACTCATAAGTGAGGTGGTAAGACACTGAATTAATTTTTAGGATTTTTGTTGTTGTTTTTTATAGTACTCTCCCCAACCCTCCTCATCACTTTCTTTTTCAGGTTGCTTAATTCTAAAAAAATTATGTTGGAATTGTATAATATTGAGACTTCTTATCCAAGGACATAATATGGGTTTTTATTTTATTCAAGTGTTTATTTTTGTTTTCTTCATATTGACCTTAAACATTTTCTACTAAATTTATTTCTAGGTTTTCCAGGCATAAAAAATAATGAGAAGTTAACTTTATCTTTTGAGTTAGTGTACCTCCAATTTCTTTCTCTTGTCTCATTATATTGAATAGTTCCTCCAGAACATATATATAGTGGACATAGTGGACACATTTGTCTTGTTATTGCCTTCAGTGGGACTGTTTCTATCATTTCTTAGTTAAGCACAATGGTAGGTTTTAGGTTGAAGTAAATACATTTTATCTTGCTAGGTAAGTGCCTATATATTCCTATTCTATTAAGAGTTTTTATTGAGTAACAATATAAATGTCATTGTATGTTTTTTAGCATTTGAGTAAATTGTCATTGAATTTTCTCTTCTTTTATATAAATATGATGTAATTCATATATTTTCCAACATTGAAACAACTTTATAATCCTCATCTTAGTGTATTATCCTTTTAATATTCTGTTAGCTTTTTTTCCTAATAGTTTATTTACAAAACTTGCTTCAATGGTTCATAGTAATTTCCTTTTGTGTGTGTGCTATCATTATATATTATACACATTATATGTCATTTACAACGTTGTTACTTTTCTTTCACAAACTTTTTGTTGGGGGTAGTATTTTTCCTTTTCTATGCTGCTCTTTATTAACTTTTAATTTTTCCTTTATGGTAATTAATCTTTTTAGATTATCCTTTCTGAAATCACTTTTATAAGTCATATTTTCCTAGAAAATTATGCTTTTTATTTAGGTTTTCAAACTTATTTATACAGAGATGAAAAAGCCATTTTCTATGACTCTTAGAATTTATTCTATATTTCCATTATTTTTCCTGCAGATTTTTTTATTTTAGAGTTTATGATTTCCTTCCCTCCTTGTATTAATTGATACAATGGTTCAACTGTTTTACTGATTTTTCTAAATTAAAAAATTGGAATTCATCATTAGTTCACACTTTTTCTCTTTTCTATTTTGTTAATTCCTGCTTTAGTTTATTTGCATTTTTGTTTTCTTTGTATCCTGTTACTAACTTTTTGAGTTGATTTTCTAATTATTTTTATTTCTTTATTAATATCGAAGATTATGAATTTTTGAGGATTATTTTATACATGCTCCTCATACTTTGTTAATTTCAAGTTTTATCCCACTGTAACCAGATAATGTTGCTTTTAGCAGTTGTAACTTATGGATTTTCTTTGTACTTAGTGTATGGTAAAATATTTTTGAAATGCTCAATGGGGCTAGAAGAGAAGATATGGTCTCCGATTTTAGTGTGTGTGTGTGTGTGTCAAACTGGCAAAGCTCAAAGACAAAGAGAATCAGAAAAGCAGCAAGAGAAAAGTGTCAAGTCACCTATAAGGGAGCCCCTATCAGGTGAACAGCAGACTTCTCAACAGAAACTCTACAGGCCAGAAGAAAATGGGATGATATATTCAAGATACTAAGAAAGAAACTGTCAGCCAAGAATATATACTCCACAAGGCTATCTTTCTGAAATGAGAGAGAAGTAGTGAATTCCCAGACAAATAAGAGCTGTAGGAGTTCACTACCACATGACCAACCCTGCAAGAAATCCTCAAGGGAGTTCTGCATCTGGAATCTGAAAACCAAAAATCAGTACCATTAATACACAGGAAAAAACAAAAACCACTGATAGAACAAAAATGCAAATGAGAAAGTAAAGGAAACTAAATCTTACCTCCTGAAAAAAACCAACAAACATCAAAGACAAACAATAAAAGAGGAAGAAAGGAACAAAAACATCCAACAAAAATCAATAAAATGCCAGGATTAAGACAATACCTTTCAGTAATAACCATAAATGTAAATGGATTGAACTCTCCACTCAAAAGACACACACTGATTGACTGGATTAAAAAGCTAGACCCAACTATATGCTGTCTACAAGAGAATCACCTTATCTGTAAAGATACACACAGACTAATAGTGAAAGGATTGAAAAAACACATACTATACAGACAGAAACCAAAATGGTCAGGAGTAGATATTAGTAGCTACTCTTCTATCAGATAAAATAGACTTTAAACCAAAAGCCATGAAAAGAGATACAGAAGGCCACTGTATGATGATAAAGGGATCGATTCGGCAAGAAGACATAACAATCATAAATATATATGCACCAACAATGAAGCATCCAGATATATAAAGAAAACATTATTAGACCTAAAAAAAGAGATAGGCCCCAATACAATAATAGTTGAGGACCTGAATACCCCTCTCTCTGCATTGGACAGATCATCTAGACAACAAATCAACAGGGAGACGCAGTATTTAAACTACACTTTAGACCAATTGGACCTGGCAGATATCTACAGAACATTTTATCTAACAACTACAGAATATCCTTTCTTCTCATTAGCACATGGAACATTGCCCAGGATAAACCACACGTTAGGTCACAAATCAAGTTTCAACCAATTTAAAAATTGAAGCCATTTTAAGTACCTTTTCAGACCATGACAGATTAAGACTAGAAATCAATAACAAGCAAAACTCTGGAAACTATACAAATATGTAAAAATTAACATGCTCCTGAATGACCTATGGGTCCAAGAAGAAATTAAACTAGAAATCAAAAAATTTCTTGAAACTAATGAAAATAAAGACATATCATACCAAAACCTGTGGGATACTGCAAAAGCAGTACTAAGAGGGACGTTTATTGCAATAAATGCTTACATCAAAAGAATAGAAAGATTTCTAATAACCTTATGCTATACCTCAAAGAACTCAATCCAATCTCCAAATTAGTAGATGGAAAGAAATTACTAAAATGAGAACAGAACTAAATGAAATAGAGGCCCAGAAAATGATACAAAATATCAATAAAGGTAAAAGTTGGTTTTTTGAGAAGATAAAATAGACAATCCATTAGCTAGGCTAACTAAAAAAAGAAGAGAGAAGACCCAAACAACAAAAATCAGAAATGAAAAAGGAGACATTACAATTGATTCCACAAAAATACAAGGAATCATTAGACACTCTTATAAACAAATATATGCCTAAAATTTGAAAACCGGGAGGAAATGGAAATATTTCTGGACACATACAAATTACCAAGACTGAATCAAGAAGACATAGAAAACCTGAATGGACCAAAAACAAGCAACGAGACTGAGGCAGTAATCAGCAGTCTCCCAACAAAGAAAAGCCCAGGACTGGATGGCTTTACTGCAGAATTCTACCAAATCTTTAAAGAGGAATTAATATCAATTCTCTTCAAACTATTCTAAAATATTGAAACAGAGGTCATTCTCCCAAACTCATTATATGAGTCTGACATCACCCTGACACCAAAACCAGACAAAGATACAACAAAAAAAGAAAACTACAGGCCAATATTTCCGATGAACACAGACATTAACATCCTTGACAAAATATTAGCAATCAGAGTACAGCAACATATCAAAAAAATTATAAACCATGATCAAATGGGATTCATCCCAGGGATGTAAAGATCGTTCAACATACACAGGTCAATAAATGTGATACACCACATCAAGAAAATAAAGGATAAAAATCATATGATCATCTCAATAAACTCAGAAAAAGCATTTGACAAAATTCAACATCCCTTCATGATAATGTCTCTCAGCAAATTAGGTATAGAAGGAAAGTATCTCAACACAATAAAAGCCATATATGACAA
>NW_007727115.1:0-1783 GCF_000696425.1 Galeopterus variegatus | reverse complement strand
ACGTTCCATGCTCTTGGATTGGAAGAATTAACATTGTGAAAATGTCCATACTACACAAAGAGATCTACACATTTAATGCATACCCATCAAAATACCAATGACTTTCTCCAAAGAAATAGAAAAAACAATCCTAACATTCATATGGAACAACAAAAGACCCAAAATAGCCAAAGCAATCCTGAGTGAAAAATAAAGAAAAAAATAGCCAGAGGCTTAACACCACCGGACTTCAACTTACACTACAAAGATATAGTAACCAAAACGGCATTATAATGGTATCAAACCATTATAAACCATTATAATTGGTCCTCAAACCAATGGATCAGAATAGACAACCTAGAAACCAACCCACACACTTATAGCCAACTGATCTTTGACAAAGGCAACAAAAACATACATTGGGGAAAAGACTGTCTCTTCAATAAATGGTTCTGGGAATACCAGACATGGCATATGAAGAAGAATGAAACTAGACCCATACCTTTTACCATGTACCCAGATCAACTCAAAATGGATCAAAGACTTAAATATAAGACCCGAAACTATAAAACTCCTGAAAGAAAACATAGGAGAAACATTTCAGGAAATAGGACTGGGCAAAAACTTTGTGAATATGACTCCAAAAGCACAGGTAGCAAAAGGAAAAATAAACAAATGGGATTATATCAAACTAAAAAGCTTTTGCACAGCAAAAGAAACAATTAACAGAGCAAAAGGACAATCTGCAGAATGGGAGAAAATATTTGCAAACTATGCATTTGACAAGAGGTTAATATCCAGAATATACAAGGTACTCAAACAACTTAACAACAACAACAACAAAAAAAAACCCAAAACCAAAACACAACCAAGTAACCCAGTTAAAAAATGGGCAAAGGAGCTAAATAGGCATTTATCAAAGGAAGATATATACAAATTACCAACAGACATGAGAGAATAATGCTCAACATCAGTCAGCATTAAGGGAATGCAAATCAAAACCATATTGAGATATCTCACACCAGTTAGACTGGCCATCATCAAAAAAACAGAGAATAACAAGTGCTGACAAGGATATGGAGAAAGGGCAACCCTCCTACACTGTTGGTGGGGCTGTAAGTTAGTGCAGCCACTATGGAAAACAGTATGGAGGTTCCTCAAACAACTACAGACAGATCTGCCATGCGACCCAGCAATCCCACTGCTGGGTATATAACCAAAAGAATGGAAATCATCAAGTTGAACAGATACCTGCTCTCCCATGTTTATTGCAGCACTATTTACAATANATATATATACATAATGGAACAGTACTCTGCCATAAAAAAGAATAAAACTTTGCCATTCACAGTAACATGCATGAACTTAGAGAAAATTAAGTGAAATAATCCAGGCGGAGAGAGAAAAATACCACATGTCCTCATTCATAACTGGGAGCTAAAACAATGAATAAATAAATTTAAAAATTAAAGAAAGATACAGCAATCACAATAATTCCCTGAACTTTGCAAAGGAGGGAAAGGGAACTGAGAGTAGGGAAAGGGGGAGGGGGAAAAATTGGTAAATTGCCACAAAAAGTGAGTATATTGTGTAATGATAGATATAGTAATTATCCTGATTTGAGCATCACATGTTGTATACAGGTACTGATCTTCAACACTGTACCCCACTGATATGTACCATCAATTATATGTCAATAAAAATTTTTAAAAATTAAAAAAAACATAAAAACACACAAAAGCATTATATAGTATTGTGAATTTCACTTTTTAGTGGTATAAAGGAACTTTATTTTGTTTTTTTT
>NW_007727114.1:465616-476000 GCF_000696425.1 Galeopterus variegatus | reverse complement strand
CACACCATGCAATAGCATGTCACCAACGAACATGAAAAATCAGAGCTACGCCAGATAGCCTGGAGGAATTTCTATGAGATGGTGTTGTGCAAAAAAAGGAAGATTGAGAAAAGGCCTATAAATGATCCCATATTTAGAAAACAATGAACAGCACTCTCCCCTAGTATGTGTATAGGTATGCGGGTCCTTTTTTTTTTTTTTTTTTTTCTTCCCCTTTTTGTCTTTTTTTGTGAACGGCAACGGATTGCAACCCTCAGTGTCGTGCCCATACCGGACCAGGACCGGCAACGGGATCGCAACCCTCGGTGTTGCACCCGCACCTCACTCAGCCAGCGAGCAACCGGTCTGTATGTGGGATCCGAACCCTCGGCCGGAGCGCCACTGCACTCCCAAGCGGCGCACTGTAACAGTGCGCCACAGGGCCGGCCCATATGCGGGTACTTTTTAAAGTTTATGGAAAAATTTGTATTATCTTTTCATTATATTTTTTCTATTTTTTCCATGAACTTTTTGGACTACTATTGTATATATCCTACATAGAGTTACATGAACAAAGAAAAAATATGGAAAAATATACTCTACACTAAGGGCATTAAGGGGTAGAAAATGGGGCTAGGACTGACCATAAAAAAGAAAATGGGGGGAGGAAAGACTACATTTAAAAACAGTAAAACAGCATGTATTTGCTCAACACGTGCATTTGTGTAAAGATCTGACTACGTGGATATGTGTTATTTTTCAAAAGATAAATCAGTCATAAGTTATTTAAAATGAATGAATGGATTGTTTCAGTTAGGCCTGTGTCTAGCTGCAGATTTCTTGCATACCTAAGCACCACACTACTGGTGCTCCCATCATGGGGACCGTATGTCAATGGGAGGTTCCCGAACTTAGAAATGTAGTTTGGGGGCTGGCCGGTTAGCTCAGTTGGTTAGAGCACAGAGCTAGAACACCAAGGTCAAGGGTTCAGATCCCCATGCTGGCCAGTCACCAGAAAAAAAAAAAAAGAAAGAAATGTAGTTTGAATAATCTCCTTGCCCTTCAATCATGTTTTCACTACACATTTGCCTATGAAACCCTTTTCTTATATAATGGAAACCTTCCCAGCACCTATCCAGGTGCTTCATTTGAATTCCACAAGTTCCTGTTGAAGGTTCCTTTCCAGACGTTGGCTGTGACGCAGCAGTGAGCCAAAGCCCCTGTCCTGATGGAGCTTACCTCCTAGTGGAGGGGATGGATGATAAAAATAAGTAAATGAGACATAAGAACAGGGGGTGATACAGACTATGAGCAAAAATGAAGCAAGGAAAGGGGAGCGTGAGAGAAGGGGTACCCAGCAACCCATTATAGAGAGTGTTGAGGGCGACCTCTGAGGAGGGACACTTGGGCAGAGACCTGCATGAAGTGTGCAGTCCAGTCAGTAGGAACAAGAAGAAAGACCAGGAGAAGGGAACGAGCTTGGCACATTTGAAGAGAAGACATAATCTGATTTGTCTCATCCCCACCAGAGCCACCAACCAAGTTCAAGCCACCACTGTCTCCCACCTGGTCTCTACTATAGCTCCAGCCAGTCTCCCAGTTTCTGTTTCTTGCTTTCTACGGTCAATTTTCCGCACAAGCGTTCTGGATGATCCTTTTACAATGCAAATGAGATCATGTTAGAACGCTGTACAAAACCCTCTAAAGCTTCCCATCACTCAGGGCAGCATCCAATGTCTTCACCTTGGCAGACAAGATCCCCGTGATCCTGTGCCAGCTACCCCTCTGACCTCAGCTCCTCCCCTGGCGCACTCACTGCCTCCTTGCTCTTTCTTGAACAGGCCAAGCACACACCTGCCTAGACTACTGCCCAGGCTATCCCTAGGCCTGGGGCTTCCGTAAATGGACCATGATTCTCCAATTGTTCTGGCCATGGATTTAGGAGTCATGCCTGACTCCTTTCTTTTCTCCCACTCCACAGCCAATCCATGGGCAAGTCCTGACCTGTTTATTCTAAAGAGATCCCAAACCGGACTGTTTCTTATTTCTTCCACCAACAACCCTAGTCCAAAGCCCCACCATCTCTCACCTGGATTACTGTAGCCACCCTGCTTGCCCCACAGCCTATCCTTCACCCAGTAGCCAGAAGGATCCTTTTAAAGAAAATATATTCAAAATTCAAAAATATTTATTGAACCCAGCTATGTGCTAGAGTCTATTTTATTTGCTGGAGATTCAGCAGTTAGCAAAACAGAAAAGGTCCCTGCTATCAGGGAAACAAAAATTTGGGAAAGAAAATAAAGAGTTCTGTTTTGCACATATTAAAATAAGCAGTCGATTTAATTGGTTGATATTATCAAAAATGTTTGTACTTAGTAGAGCAATAGCCAGTCATTTTCCCTTTAAAAGTTTAGCTTTACAAATTCAACATTCAGATTGCTCTATTTTTCCCGGAATTGGAATGCTGTGCACCCAGCTGGTGGTAGATGCCTTGATATCCCATCCCAAACTACAGTATAAGTGTTGTACCTAAGATCTAGTTTGGAATGTAAAATTTCTAGATGAAAAACAATTTCAATGAAAAATGAAAAACAATTCTTTGCAAAGGCTCTCTGAACATGAACACAAACACTGCATTTGGTTAAGATGCTCATGAAGCAAGCTTTTCAATAAAACATATAGGCAAGGATATTTATCTGCTAACTCATGTCACTTCCAAAAATGATTTGAGGGGAACAACTGTACAAAACTGGGCAATTTTAACTGTCATCAATCACAATTTAATCTAAGCTCGGTCTTATTCCCAAACTTTGATTAAAATGCTTCTTCCAAGCTACCTTTAATTTTACTTTGGATGTTTGCCCCAAGTGCCTAGAGGGCAAGGATTATGGTTTATTCTTCATTTGACCCCAGTGCCTGCTATAGACTTTGGCACAAAATAAAGGCTAAAAATGAATGAAACCTTCCTAGGGCAAGATTTAAATATAAGCCCTCTGACCAAACTGGAATAAATATTGGCATTAAAAAAAAAAATACCTATCTAGATTTTCATGGACGTTTCAGCAAGAACAGTATTATGACTGACCCTGTCACAGCCAAATGTTAGAATTTTTCCCCATGGTTCTCATCTCTTTTTTCTTCCAAAGCCCCCTATTTTAAAACAGTTCAGTTGCAGGAGAAAGAAACCATTATAACCACTTTAAACAGAAATATTATTTAATATCAGGAATTAAGTGCCTGAAAAATTGTTGGCAGGGCAGGAGCAGCAGACTAGACCATGAACAGACTAGACCCAGAACAACACCCCAGAACTGGCCAGACAGGGGAGCTGCCACCTAGGTGGGCGAATCTGAAGGTGGTGAATTAAAAGTCCATATTGCCATGGCCAAGGCTGTATTCAGAAATCAGGAATCTGTTACCACCACCACCACAGCCACTGCCCCTTGACAACTACAAGGCTGATGACAGTGCACTGGAAGCCTTTTTTTTTAAATTTATTTTTTATTAGCATATTCATTGTCACAAATCATACTTATTCTTTTTATCCCTTATCCAATCTCTCCCCTCCCCCCTTCCTCCTCCTCCTCCCCCCTCTAATAACCATAGATTTGTTCTCTCAATCTGATAGATGAACTGTTCCTCTGTTGGTTTGTTGCCTGGATGATCTGTCCAGTACTGAGACAGGCGTGATCAAATCCTCCTCTATTATGGCAAAGTAGATGCTTCTTCTATTACTCTGGAGTGTGCAAAGCACTGGAAGGCTGCTGTTGAAAAGCACAATATCTGCATGGCCGTGCTTGCTGTTGGTTCCAGAGATGGCTCTAGGAAAGACCCTGAGGTGGGACCAGTAGGGCTGCTTGTTTCAGCAGCAGATGCTCAACAGCCAAAGCTGCAGGAAGAGAGCCTTTGCCTCAGTGCATGAAGGTATATCTAATTGCCAGAACCCAATTCTCATCTAGAACCCTAGCTGCAAGGGAGTCTGAGAAACATAGCGTTTAGTTTACCAACCTCTTTAATAAAGGAAATCATAGCTGGCAAGGTGGAACAGATACTGAGTTCCAGTTGACCATAACCACCACTTTCACCCATTTGGCAAAACAGCAACAATGATAATACAGCTAACATATAGCATGGACTATACACCAGTTTAAAGAAGGAAGAACTCTCTGTGGCATCCCTTGTATGAGATCATTAAATTCCCCCATGAATAAATAACTACCCATTGCATCAGCTAACATGCAATGACACACAATCTTGCTGAAGCTGGGGGAAGGGAACCAGGAACAGAGAGACATTTTAGGTGGAAAAAGGATAGAAGAGAGAGGGAGAAGAATTTTCCACTTTAAATAGGCATCCTTTACTTTAGATTTACATCTTTGTGGCACTACCAAATGTCATTCAATGGGTCAATGTGCAGGGGTGGGGAAGAGAGGCACAGTGGTCGCCAGAGCCAGCTCCTCCTCGTATGGCTCTCCGGGGGTCTGGCTTGGTGCTATAATGAGGTTCTAATTAAACACAAAGCTTGGCAAAGAAAAAATAATTAAATAAAATGGAGAGGGTCAGATGGTAGGAATCGGAGGACTGTGAGGATGTCTATCCCTGGGGAGAACACCATTCAAAACAATCGTGGAATTATGTGTGTTTGGGAGCAAGGGAGAGACAGCAGTGTTGGGCAGGATGTAAATGACAAAAGAACCCTGACAGCAGTCGGGCATCTTCTTGAGAACCAGAGACTCAGGGGGAGGCCCCCAAAGCCACTCAGTTTGTCTCCACCACAAAATTAAGGTACCAGCCAGAGCCATCCCTGGCACCAGAACAAATGAGGCACTGAGTGCCCACGTTGGGTTATGGCTGATGAACCAATGGTGGGGCCACTTGCCTGCTGAGGTAAGACTCACTGGAGAGCAAAGACTGAATGGTGCTTGGAGGTAAGACTGTGATCTGGTCAAAAACTAAATGAGGTCTAGCCAGGAGGAGCTACAGAGATGAGAGAGAGAGGTGGGAATAAACGGACTTACATGTTTAGGCAAGTCTGTCTGGGGAATCCCTTCAACTTGTCCTATAGAGCTCCACAGCCTGGGAGAACAAGAAGATGGACCCACCATGGGGCTCTGCTCCTTCACCATCTATTGCTCACCTGGAGTGACTTGACCAAGAGGAGGCTGCCTCCCTCAGAGGGGCTTCCAGGGCCATCAAGGAAGAGCCAGCAGCTGCCCTCCAGGACCTCCCTGGCCATAGATGGCCTGGCCCTTATACTCTTCAGTAACCTCCAGGATATCTCTGTCCTGACTTATCTCTGGTTAGAACTTTTGGAGTCAGGATCCCCGTCAGAATTAGTGGGAAGAGCATCCCGTCATCTCTGTGCCTCAGGTTCCTCATCTCCTAAATAGAGGGGATAAAACTACTCACCTCAAAGCATTGTCAAAAGGTTAAAATGAGATGTAATTCGTGAAGACATTACATTAACATGTAATTAGTTGAGAGAGGAAACCGGGCACGTGATAAGTGCCAAATAAATATTATCAGCTTTTGTTGTTTTATTTCTATGGATTGTCCCCAGAAGTTGCAGATCACCAATTGTCTAGAGGCAGGCCACAGTGGGGAACTGAGAATGGGATGGAAAAGGGATATGCATGAGGAAACTACATAAGCTGCAGTAAGGGCAATGACTAAAGAAACTTTGGCAATGGATCATGATGGCAAAATGTCCGAGGTTGACCAGCCAGATGAAATGGAGCCTAGAAGAGGATAAGAGAACTAGGAGTAGGAAGAAATATGGCTGGGACCAATATGGGTTAGGATTCAGATTTAGCCACTGTACCAAAGGCCAGAATAATGGTGTTTCTAACAGATCTTATTTCTCTTACATAAAAATCTGGGTAGATGGTTCAGGGCTGGTATGGAGGTTCTGTGGTGTCGAAGGTCTAGGCTTCTTACATCTTGTAGGAGACCCACGTCCCTTCTGCTTCGTTGCTCTGCATTCTCAGCATGTGACTCCACGTCCTGGTCTGAGACAGCTTCTCCAGCTCCTCCCATAACTTCTACTTCCAGCCACTGGGAAGGGAGAAAGGTGATGGTGGGCACATACTTTTCCTAAAGGGATGACCTAGAAGGTACACACACCACTTCTGCTCACATCTCATTGGCCAAGACTTAGTCACATGTCCATATTGAGCTGCAAAGGAGGCTGGAAGTGTGGTCATTAGCTGAGCAATCATGTGCCCAGCTAAATGTTTTCTAAATAAAGAAAGGGAAAATGGATATTGGGGGCAACCAATTGTGTCTGCTATAGGAGTAAGGCATATTTTGGGATCTGAATGGAATTTTTATTCCTAATGATTTCTGAAAACATCTGTCAAAGTTGTACCATGTTATTTCTGACCAATATTCAAAAGGTCACACTGTGTAAAGAGTTAGAAGCTGAAAGCTTTTCACAATGGCCCCTCTCCCACCTGAATAGCGAAACCTTATCAATCTTGATGGAAAATAAGACTTGAATTGTCCAATTCCTCTCCAGGAAAATATTTTGAAGACTAAGTCAGTCAAATGAGTAGTAAATAAACTTTCTTCCTTTTGATTGATTCCATCCATTATCATTGAGATTTATTAAGCAGCTTACCTTTTCTGAGAAAGAATTATTAAAGGACAGAGCATGCCAAGCTTTTTAAGTTTGACAAAAATAGTCAGTTAAATTATTATTAGATTCTGCGATATGCTCTGAAGGTGATGAAGAAGCTTTTTGGAATAGAGCCAAGCACTAATGCTGATTTCAACAGCTGAGCGAGGTCTGTGCAAGCACTCCAGGATCACCCCCTGTTCTCCTCCTGCTGTTTAATGCCTGAGACATAGGTTTGCATATGTTGAAATGTTTCTATTTGCCCCAAGCCCTTTCTGGAGGGAACTGGGACACAAATAAACCACAGGATGGATTCCTTCCTCACCAGAAAGTAAGAATGAGGTCACCTCCTTTGTCTTTCCCTATTCCTCTCTTGATAGGGATATTGATGGGTATTAAAAAACACATCAGGGCCGGCCCGGTGGCGCACTGCTACAGTGCGCCGCTTGGGAGCGTGGTGGCGCTCCCGCCGAGGGTTCGGATCCCACATACAGACCGGTTCCCGCTCACTGGTTGAGCGAGGGGCGGGCGCAGCACCGAGGGTTGCGATCCCGTTGCCGGTCCCGGTCCGGTATGGGTGTGACACTGAGGGTTGCGGTCTGTTGCCGGTCACGAAAAAAAAAAAGACAAAAAAAAAAAAAAAAACATCAAAAGTATGCTGTGAAAAGGAATCAGTATTAGTATCCGTGGGCTTTTTTGTCTTGCAGTTGCCTAGGTATAACAACTCAGAAAGGAGACAGAGAAGACAGAAGGGAAAGAAAGGAGAGAGGGAGAGAGACTCTGGGTTCTTAGCCTTTGAACCTTTTTTGGTGCCATAGACCGCTTTGACAGAGTGAAGCCTATGGACCACCTCTCTGAATAGTGTTTTTAAATACATAAAATAAAATATGTAGTATTACCTACGAAACAGATTATATCAAGACAGAGCTCTCCTCATGGATTCCTCAGGAGGTCTGAGGATCCCAGATGAAGAGCTATCTTGGCTGCCTCCCCTGCCTAGATTATTAACTCCCCTAAAATCAAGCCCAATGTCCAACTGCTTTAGCTGAGAGTTTGACAAACGCAGTCCCCAGATGAAGCTGCTGCAATACATGCCCAAGGTCTTTCTCAGACACACAGTCATTTGTGTTCTCTGGACACGTACCTGGCATTTGAGGGCCGTTGCTACGAAGCTCAAATACACAGTTCTCCTTACTGCAGGGCAAGGTGGCCCAATGGGGACAGATCTTTGCGCCTGGATGCCTCTTGCTTTCCTGTTGCACTGAGCAGAGATTAGATGCTGGGATTCATTACCTAAAAGTAAAAACCTATGATAAATATATGAGTTCCTCTCTTGATGAAATATCTGGTAAGAAGAGACTGTTTTCATGGTAGCAGAAGCTCTTGGTCTTTGAAAGAGGGGGGAAAGATGGGGAGGGAGTTATCATCCCATGCCTTAGTTAATTCTGCCTCAGCAGCGGGTCTGAACAGAGGGACCTATAAAGGCCTGATACTATCTCAGCTGCGATACTTAGGTGCTTCCTCACGTAGACAAGTTTGGAACGGGAAAGATGATACCAGCAGGGCCCCAAGACTACTGTCGTTCCAGCATCTCACCAAGCTTCACTCACAACTAGCATGTCTTCAGGAACCCCCAGGGCAGTAATGACCCTTTCCCAGGAGGTTGCCTTCACCGAGACCCCAGATCTGAGGGGAGCCATTTTACTGGTTCAAAGAGAGACTCAGCCAGTGAAAGTCTTAAGAACCTAGGCCCTTCCCTCCCCATCGTGAAGGACTCTGATCGGGGAAGAGACATCTATAAATTCCACCCAAAGACATAAGACCTCCCCCCCCCCGAGCTGTCAATCAGAACAGGGCCAATTTAATTACTTCCACTGCGGGTGGAAACAAAATAATTCCTCATCTATTTAAACCCCACATAAGGCTCCACCATTGGACTGTCCTTAGTCTGCACTTGGTTACTGCCCACAAAGTGCTTGGGCCACTTCCCTGAGGAGAATGCTGATGTCTCCTTACCTCCCTAGGAATAGTGTTCAATGGGACCCCTGTCCCACAAAGAGCAAAAGGAGAGTGCTCATCCCAAGAGTGTAACGCTTTCTGGAATTTCCCTTGTTGTGGTTCTTACGCTCTCATAGGATTGTACACTTAAACAGTCCACTTTACTGTATGTACGTTTAGCTACTAATAAAAAGGAGAGTGCTCATCCCAAGAGTGTAACGCTTTCTGGAATTTCCCTTGTTGTGGTTCTTATGCTCTCATAGGATTGTACACTTAAACAGTCCACTTTACTGTATGTACGTTTAGCTACTAATAACTATGTTAGTCATAAATAATCATAAAAGAATTAGAGCAAAGCATTAGTAGTGATTTGTTTCTGGGCAGTGTGATTGGTGGAGATTTTGAATTTCTTCCTTAAGCTTGTGTGTATTTTCAAAATTGTCTTCGGTAAGTGAGAATTACTATTATAATCAGAAAAAAAGAAAGGAAAAAACATATCTTGTAAGCAACTACTCTGCATTGAAACCATGGGCAGTTACTGAATCTTATCCAGTTCAATGGCAAAGACAAAGGAAAAAAGTTCGTGTTTGTTAAAACAAGGGGACTGCAATAATTTAGATGAAACAGGCAAAACTGCTTGAAAGACACAAATTACAAAAATGGATACATGAACAAATAAAATCTTAACAGTCTCATCTCAATTGAAGAATTCAAATTCATAATTAAAAATCTTCCACAAAAGAAAACTCCACGCCAAAACACCTTCACTAGTAAGTTCTGAAAAACACTTGAAGAAGAAATAATGTCAATCTTACAAAACCTTTTTCAGAAAATAGAAGAGAGGGGAATATTTCCTAACTCATATTATGAGTCTCCTATAAACTTAATATGAAAATTGGACAAAGCCAAGGACATTACAAGAAAAGAAAACTATTGATCAATATCTCTCATAAACATAGTTGCAAAAATACTTAAAACAATATTAGCAAATGGAATTCAGCAATATATAAAAAAGAAAAGTGCTCCTCTTTTCAAGATGATTTTGGCTATTCTAGGTCTTTGGAATTTCCATATAAATTTTAGAATTGGCTCGTCTAGTTCTACCAAAAAATCCTGTTAATCAAAGAAGTTGTTCAGAAAATGAATAGCAAAACCATGGATTAGCAGAAATATTTGATATAAACACACACACACATTCACACACTATGGTGGGCTGAATGATAGTTTGCCCAAAGACATCCATATCTTAACTTCTAGAACACATCTTACTTTACATGGCAAAATGGAATTTGCAGTTGTAGTTTGAATTAAGGATCTTGAGATGGGGAGATTAGCGTGCATGATTCAGGTGGGGCCAATGTCATCACAATGATCTCTACAGGAGGGTCAGAGTTGGAAAGTGGAGATATGAGGAGGGAAACAGAGGATGGAGAGATAAGCCTTGATCATGGAGGTAAGGCCAGGTGGTGACCTCGAGAAGATGGAAGAGGCAAGGAAACAGACTTGTCCCTAGAGCTTCTAGAGGGAGGATGGGCCTGCCAAAACCTTGATTTCAGCCCAGTGAAACCCATTTTGCATTTCTGACCTCCAGAACGGTAAGATAATAAATTTGTTTTGTTTTAAGCCACTAAGTTTGTGGTAATACATTACAGCAGCAACAGGGAACTAATACAGACACACACATGCAGACATACACCCCCATATCAGCAAATAATAATTATTTTAACAGATTTATTGAGATATTACTCACATACCACACAACTCAATTATTTGAAGTATATAATTCAATGG
>NW_007727114.1:464111-465099 GCF_000696425.1 Galeopterus variegatus | reverse complement strand
CAAGGTCAAGGGTTCAGATCCCCTTACTGGTCAGCCACCAAAACAAAAAAACAAAAACAAACAAAAAAATTTAAGAAACAAAAAGAAACCTATACCTTTTAGATATCACCTCCTGGTCCCCAAACCTCCCAGCCCTAAGCAACCACTAACCTACTTTCTGTCTCTGAGATTTCCCTATTCTAGATATTTCACATGAATGGAATCATATGGCATATGATTTTTCCTGCCTGGCTTCTTTTATAGTACAATGTTTTCAAATATCATTCACATCGTAGCATATATCAGTCCTTCAACCCCTTATTGTTGTACCATTTTACATTCTCACCAGCAATGTATTTCTCCACATCTTCACCGACACCTGTTATTATCTGACTTTTTGATTCTTGCCATCCTGGTGGGTATGCAGTGCTATCTCATTGTGGTTTTGATTTGTATTTCGCTGATTACTAATGATGTCAAGAAACTTTCATATGTTTATTGGCCATTTGTATATCTTCCTTCGAGAAATATCTATCCAGATCTTTTGCTTATTTTTGAATGGAATTATTTTGTTGTGCTATGATTGAGTTGTAAGAATTTTTTGTATATTTTGGGCACAATTCCCTGTTCATACTATGACTTGCAAATATTTTCTCCCACTTTGTGGGTTGTCTTTTCACTTCCTCAATGGTGTCATTTGAAGCAGACAAGTTTTTAAGTCTGATGAAGTTTAGATTATCTATTTTTCTTTTTGTTGCTGGTGCTTTTGGTGTCCTGTCTAAGAATACTTTGCCAAATCCTAGGTCATAAAGATTTATCCCTAGAGTTATTATTTCTAAGAGTTTTATAGTTTTAGGTTTTATGTATAGGTCTTTGATCCATTTTGAGTTGACTTTTTTGTATATGGTGTGAGGTAAGGGCTCACTTTTATTCTTTTGCATGTGGCTGTCAAGTTATCTGTCCCAGCACCATTTGTGAAAAGTCTGTCCTTTCCCCATTGAATAGCCTG
>NW_007727114.1:462074-463608 GCF_000696425.1 Galeopterus variegatus | reverse complement strand
CCATGGTCAACAATAAAAAGGAATGAACTACTGATAGAAGCAGCAACGTGGTACTTTGTTATGGCAGCCCTAGAAAACTAGTACAGGGATCATAATTCCTATGAACAGAGCTGTTGGGAGGATGAAATGAGATAATGTGTGAAAAGCACCAAGCACAGTTCATGGAACATAGTGAATGCACAGTAAATGTAGCTTAATACTACTGCCTCTGGAGATGTAGACTGCCAAGCAATATGTAAAAGAGAACTTTGGCTTCTAGAAATGAACATGAGCCTGGGGAGCCTTCTGTGCATGTGTGCGTGTGTGTACGTGCGTGTGTGTGTTCATGCATATGTGTAGTGTTGCATGTTAACAAATAGAAATATGCCAATCATACCGATGCATCTCATGATGAAGCCTGGAGCAGAGTGTAAGTTTTCTGAGGGCAGGACCCCTGACTGGGTAATCCTATACAGTAAACTAGACCAGAGGGCCAAATCCAGCCCTCTGATGTTTAGTTAAATGCAGTTTTATTGAAGTGCAGCTACACTTGCTGTTCCACATGTTGTCTCTGGATGCTTCTGTGCTACAACGGCAGATCTGAATAGCTGGAATAGAGATTGTATGGACCACAAAGCCTAAATATTTACTATCCGGCCCTTTAAAAAACAAGTTTCCTTTCTCTGCTCTAGAGCCCCGTGTAGTAAGGATTAAATAAATTCTTTTCTCCTTCCCATTCCTCCCTGTTATGAAAAGAGACCAACAAAAAGAAAAAAAAAAGGAGATGAAAAGCACTTTAATCTTGTGTAACCTTTACTCTTTATAGTTATGAGGAAACTGTAGTCCAAAATGGGGAAGTGTCGATGTCCTGAAGGTCACACGTTTCTGCCTCAGTTTCCCCATCTGTAAAATAGGGATATTTTGTGACTTAAATGTGCTAATACACAGTTTTGCTATTAATACTATCACTGTTAACTTCTGTTCCATCTGAAAACCTCATACCTTTTTAAGTTTATGTATACATAATCCAAATCCTTCCCCGAGCAGAGCATGAGAGATGGCGGCAGAGGGGGAGTCGAAGCTGGAAAGGCAGAAAGAAACAAGCAAGCGAAGGAGCCTGCTTGGCACCAAAAGCTGCTGGACGGCTCTCACCTTCCCCCCAGCCACCCCCATTGCCGCCCCCAGCCGGCCTGAGCTAATAGAATTCAGAAGGTAACACAATCCTCAGGCTCCGAATTCCTGGAGGATCCTGGCTGGGGGCTACCGAGCTGGCAGGAGGCCGGAGGCAGGAGGACTCTGATAAAGATCAAGTGCCACAGCCCTCCCACCTCAGCCGAGCTGCCTCCTTGAGCCTGGCCTCAGCACAGGTTTGCAGATTTTCTCCAATTGGCTGTCTGGCTTCCTAGGGAGAAAGTGTTCAAGCCCAGGGGCCCTCAGGAATGGACGTCTAATCAGACCCATGTGTAGAGAAAACCTCTAATCCTTTTCCCTTGTTCTTGCTGCTTCCAGCCCAGCCGGGAGACAGGAGTAGCCCAGTAGGGGAGGGCCTTCCTCT
>NW_007727114.1:459687-460994 GCF_000696425.1 Galeopterus variegatus | reverse complement strand
TCTTGCTGCTTCCAGCCCAGCCGGGAGACAGGAGTAGCCCAGTAGGGGAGGGCCTTCCTCTGGGGGCAGACCTGGTGGTCAGGGTCCCTCCCGCCTTCCCCATGGCTGGAGCTTAGACACCTCTTCTCTGTCACCCTGCAGAGGAACCTGCATCTAGACAAGAATTTTGTTCCCTTTTTCTTACTCCAGGATCAACCAAAGTGGAGAAATACAGGAGAGTTGGTTCAGGGAGGGAAGGAGGGTAGAAAATACAGAAAGCCGGAGACACGCCCACTCTTGGATCCCCCATCACAGTCCCTGCCTAGATCTCTCTGCCTGGGGACCCACATGTGAGGCCCCCACAGGATATAAGAAGAAGAAACTTATTTGTTTGTTTTGGGGGTTTTGGGTTTTTTGGTGGCTGGCCAGTATGGGGATCTGAACCCTTGACCCTGGTGCTTGGTGTTATCAGCACCAGCTCTAAGCAAGTGAGCTAACTGGCCAGCCCAGACACTTATTAATAAGAATGTAAATAATAGCAGCTGGACAGTGCCACAAAGGGTGGCATGGGCACCCTCTGACAGGAGGGAACAGTGTGGCATGGGCAAAAACTCCTTGAGCATTTTAGGAACCAAATTCCTGGCAAAGTATGAACTGGCAATAAACTGTCTGAGCTCTTCCTGCCATCTTACGGATCAGGAGGCAAGACTTCCTGAACGCTGCTCGTCTACACCACGCTCTGTAGAGGTGCTTCTACCTACCATCGGGTCTCATTACGGGCGGTAGTTATGTTCTATAACATCGCTGCGGACCCACAATTAGCAAATACTGAACCTTTGCTCCTTGTGGAAATACAGGCTCTTGTGACTGAGCCTCTGGTCACAACATTTTCATCAACCGAGCAATACATAACCCTATTTTACGTGTGCTTCTGTTATTTAGTATATATTGTTGATTCATTAACATCGAATTCACGGCCAACCGCACTGTTACTTCTGCCTGAACAAAGCTTATCTAACACGTTTATTTTCTCTGGAAGGCTCATCACAGCCTTCTTGTGCTTAGAACGGTAGACAACACTTCAGCCCTTTGTTTACTTCCAACAGTCAAATCGCCAACAAAAAGCATGAAAAATGCCAAAAACGTGGCACTAAGTAGACTGTGAAAAGGACACTTGTTTACAGCATGAGAGCTGAAACCAGAAGGCCGAGCACGCCTTGTTCTGCCTAGGCTGGGAACATCATGTTGGGTGACTCAAATTTCTGTTGTTCTGTCCACAAATGACCCCAAAATCACTGCAAATATTGACTTGGGGGTTACAAATGAAT
>NW_007727114.1:453676-459575 GCF_000696425.1 Galeopterus variegatus | reverse complement strand
GGACCATCCTGCCTCTGTCTATCCTTCTGTATCTATTCACCATACCTAAACGGACTTGTTCAACTTGCTGTGGGTTGGTGTGTTCTGCCTAACTAATTTGGGGGTGTTTCTGGGGATGGGGAACTATATCCCTCTTCCCTGTCCCTATTTTGAACTCTAAGTTTCCTTAGTACAGAGAGGGCCTCTCCTGTTGTCATTCCCCAGGAGCTCTGCAAGCAGATTCTGGAGAAATCAGCCTACATCCCTCTCCTGGATTCAGTTACTGCTACAGGCTCACAGGACATGTTGTCTGGGGCAAGTGTGGGAGGTCACAGGTAGGCTTTGCATCCATTCGTTCAACAGATTCGAGAGGTACTGGGCCCCTGCTATTTACTTAGCCCGATGCTAAGCTTTGCTCAGGGTCACTGTGAAGACATTTGGAAACATTTCAACCGTGGTCCTTTTTCAAGGAGGTTACATGGGTATGGAGAGACTAAATAGGACATGTAGGTCATGGGCCAGTCAGAACCACACACAGTGCAGGGCCAAGCTTGATCAGCCTTCAGTGGTGAAGGGGGTCCATGAGGGCTGAAGTGGGCACTTCTTCATGGAGAAGGGGTCTTGAAGTGTAAGTGAGTAGAAAGATTTGCAATACAGAGTCCACAAATAATGAGAATCGACTGTACATTATCCCATTTGCTTCTGCTAACAATTCCACGTGGTGGGCATTATTATTCCCATTTGAAAGATTGGAAAACTGAGGTTCTGAGGGGTGATATGATTTGCACAAAGTGATACAGCTGATAAGTGATGCTTTGTATTTTTCGCACATCAAGTTTAGGGCATTTTGCTTGAAGAAAACACTCCCAGAGAGGACCATCCTGCCTCTGTCTATCCTTCTGTATCTATTCACCATACCTAAACGGACTTGTTCAACTTGCTGTGGGTTGGTGTGTTCTGCCTAACTAATTTGGGGGTGTTTCTGGGGATGGGGAACTATATCCCTCTTCCCTGTCCCTATTTTGAACTCTAAGTTTCCTTAGTACAGAGAGGGCCTCTCCTGTTGTCATTCCCCAGGAGCTCTGCAAGCAGATTCTGGAGAAATCAGCCTACATCCCTCTCCTGGATTCAGTTACTGCTACAGGCTCACAGGACATGTTGTCTGGGGCAAGTGTGGGAGGTCACAGGTAGGCTTTGCATCCATTCGTTCAACAGATTCGAGAGGTACTGGGCCCCTGCTATTTACTTAGCCCGATGCTAAGCTCTGCTCAGGGTCACTGTGAAGACATTTGGAAACATTTCAACCGTGGTCCTTTTTCAAGGAGGTTACATGGGTATGGAGAGACTAAATAGGATATGTAGGTCATGGGCCAGTCAGAACCACACACAGTGCAGGGCCAAGCTTGATCAGCCTTCAGTGGTGAAGGGGGTCCATGAGGGCTGAAGTGGGCACTTCTTCATGGAGAAGGGGTCTTGAAGTAGACCTCAAACAGTGAGTGGGACAGTTGGAAGGAAGGAGGGGAGTCCAGGAATCAAAAAGGTAAGAAATAGGCATAGCCCGTGAGGAGACCGATGTGTCCGTAATCTGGGCTGCAAGCTCAGGATGGGTTGGGCAGCAACCAAAAAGCCATCCAAGGAAGAGTCCATGAGGGTGAGGGAGACAGCAGAGCTGTTGGCTAAAGTTTGGAGGTTAGGGGTACACAGGGCAGCACATTCTCAGTTCCCTCCCAAACAACACTGATGGAGCCCAGGAAGGGGTCACACAGGCTCCTTGCCAGTCACAATGGGGCTTCAGTCCCTTCTAACTTTTGAGTCCCTGGGCATGAAGAGCCAGAGCAGACACCCGGCTGGATAATAGGACACACTACAGAGAAGATGAAATGCCCTGTCAGGGGTTCTATCTTTACCCTCAGGGACCCAGAGCTGCCTCCCCAATCTGTTTATAACACTCCCTGTCCCCGATTCATCCAAACCAACCCAATCTGGCTTCAGCCCCACTTCTAAATGTGAGGGTACTTCAAACAGTTCATGGAAAATACAATTAAAAGATAATATGAATCTTTCCATGAACTTTTTGGAGATTCCTTGTAAAGCCATCTTCATGAAGGTCACCAATCTCTTTTATGTCACTATATCCAAGGCACATTTTTTCAGTTCTCAACTAACTGAATATTTCCCTTCTAGAGTGCAATCATCATGAAGTCAGAAAATTTTTCATTTGCTATCACATCTCCAAAACCTAGAACAGTCTTGCAGAGTAGGCGCTTGATGAACACTCGATGAGTGAATGAATGAACTTTCTTTCAAGGGCTCCTGTGAGACCACACTCTCCAGCTTTCCTCCTATGCCTTGGCTGCTCCTTCTCTGTCTCCTTTCTAGATTCTTATTCATCCTGCCATGTAGGATCACTCCAAACCTCCATCCTAAGCTCTTTTCTCTTCTCATCTATACACTCTTTCCCTTGGGAGATCTTATTCATGATCTTCAATTAGCATCTGTGGCAGATCATATTGTCCAAGAATGACCACACCAATGTATTTATCCCATCCCACATACTCTTCTTGCAATGTAACTGACACTCTGCACCAAGAAGTAGGGTTGAAGTTTTCTCCCCTTGAATCTGGGTGGCAGCTTGTGACTCACTTGGTCAATGAAGTATGGTGGAAGTGACACTCTATGATTTTCAAGGTTGAGTCATACAAAAGATACAGTTTCCACCTTGCTTTCTGTCCTGGGATTCTCACTTATAGAACAAATCCATCCTGTTGTGAGGAAACCCAGGACACATGGAGAAGCCACATATGGGTGCTGCAGCCAACAGCTCCAGCTAAGGTCTCAGCCAACAGCCAACATCAACGTTAGATGGTTCCAGCTCCCAACCATTGAGTCTTCCAGCTGAGACCTAGGTCATTGTAGAACAGAGTGCACTCATACCCTCTGTACCCTGTCCAAAGTCTCAATACACCAGAATCATAAGAGATAATAAAATGGTTGTTGTTTTAAGTCACTAAGTGTTGAGGTAATTCGTTACTCAACAATAGACAATCATTATACCATCAGTATGCTGATATCTACTAAATTTATATTTCCAGCCTTCCTCTTTGATCTCTAGATTCATATATGCAATTGCCTGCTCATCATCTCCACTTGGACGTCTCCAAGGAACTGTGAGCTCATCACATCCAAAGCTAAACTCTGGGATTCTCACTTTTAGAACCAATCCAACTTTTTTTCCCACAGGTCTGATCCTTTTCCAGCATTTTCTTTCTCAATAAATGTCTCTACCTTCCAATCATTTTTCAGTCCAGAAATTAAGGAATCATTCTTAATCCTTTCTTTTCCTTCTGTTACACCACAAATCCACCAATAAATTCAATCAATTTTATGTCTTAAATGTCTCTTAAATCTCACAGCCTCTCTTCCTTCTTATTATCAAACTAGTCCAATCCACCCTCACTCTGCACCTATCTCCACCCCTGCAGTAGTTCCCTGTTTCCCCAAATCTAGCTTAGTTCCCTCCAATTTGGTCTTCACAGTGCAGTCAAAGTGATCCTTGTTTGGACACCCTGCTCTTAACATCAAGACTAAAATCCTTACCATGTGCTACAAGAGACTGTGGAATCTAGCCCTTACCTAACCTCTCAAAATCTATGCCCTCCACCCTTGGATCTCTGCTCTGCCCTACACTGCTCCTTGTCAATTCCTGGATTGAACTGGCTCCTCCCGAAAGAGGGATGTGCACACATGGTCACCCTCTTTGGGAAATCTCCTCTGTCCCCTGTCTTTTACCTAGTTCATTTTTATTTATTCTTCAGATCTTAGCTCAGCCAAGGAAACCTCTCCTGACTCTCCCCCACCCCTATGTAAGGTCTCCTGTCCTACTGTCACCACTTCATGTGCTTTTAAATCACAGTATATCTCTGCCTAAAACTGCACATCATCCATAAAATTATTTGATTAATGTCTTCCTTACAGGACCGAAAGCTCCAGGTTCACGAGAACCATGTCTGCTATGCCTCTAGCACCATGAGAAATGCATTCTGTAAATACCTATTGACTGTAGAATGAATGGCTGAGAGAATGGATCCAAAGTGGGTAACCAAGCAGCAAGCTCCAGCCTTGAGAGGCAGGAACACACTTTTCAGTTTCATGAGCCCAGTAAGCTGGGGAGATTCTGTGTGGACTACACGGCACTCTCTCCCCTCTCCTGAAGACACATTTTCTTTCTAGCAGGATATGTTTTCTTCAGGTTTTGGATTCCATACCCCAGAGTCAGTGTGGGGGTGGGGGAACTAATCATGGTGATCCCCTTGCCCAGGATTGGTTTAGGAGAAGGCACGAGACACAGGGCTTGTGAGACATAAAGGCAGGTTAAGTTTTAAAAAGGGACAGGAGGATGCTCTTGGGTGAAGATGTGATATTTGGAGCCACTTGTGGCCCTGAGGGAACAAACGCCCCCACGATGGCAGAGGTAAACCCTACTGGTGGGGAGAACCCAGCTCCTCAATGAGTGAATAAAATAACCTACTTGGAAGTGCTTGTCATACGGGACAGTAAATTGTTCCTTATTGTTTTAAGCCAGGGTTTCTCAACAACATCACCACTGACATTTTGGGCCACATAATTTTATTGTGGGCAGTGTCATGTGTATTGTCAGCATCCCTGGCCCCTGCCCACTAGATATCAGTAACACCTTATAATCTCAGTTGCGACAACCAAAAATGTCTCCAGACTTTGCCAAATGTCCTGTGGGGAGTCAAATTGCGCCCCATTGAGTAAGCCAACTGAACTAAACTTTCTGTTACTTGCAGCCAAAAGCATCTTAACTGACACAGCACCCTCCTGAAGTTTGTCTACCCACTGCAGACTAATCTCTCTTTACCTTTCCATACCCACATCTGCCTCCAGCCCCAGACTGGTTCACAGACTCATTCACACAATGACACCTTCCCACCAACTCCATTCAATTCCAGCCTTCCTCCTTCTGCTGTGCACGAAGTCTCTGTACCACTCACTGCCCCAGCCACAGCCCCAACCATCTCTGCCTTCACCATCTCCTGCCACTTGCTGTGGGAGCTGATGACAGCGCTCTCAGTTCCGTGCTCTTGCTGTGACACAACTCTCTGCTGCTTCTCTCCAGTCACAGGATAAGGCCAATCGAAGTTTCCTTCGAACTTTCCCTACCAAGGCTCTTTCCCCATCCCTCTGTTCCTGCCTCACTAGTTTTATTTGTCCATCCATCCATCTAGCTCTCAGTTCCGTGCTCTTGCTGTGACACAACTCTCTGCTGCTTCTCTCCAGTCACAGAATAAGGCCAATCGAAGTTTCCTTCGAACTTTCCCTACCGAGGCTCTTTCCCCATCCCTCTGTTCCTGCCTCACTAGTTTTATTTGTCCATCCATCCATCTATCCACTATTCAACACATATTTTGCACACTTTCTGTGTGCTAGGAGCAACAATAGGCACTGAATACTAAATGGATTAGGATATGGAACTTGTCCTTAAAGAGCATGCTGTCTGGCTAAGAAGACAGTTCACTAAGCCTACGAGGAGTACTAGTATTGAAGATTCTGACCTACAAAGAAAAAATGTGTCACCCTGATTAGTCCTCACGTTTAATTAGGTATTCAAGATGATGATCATAAGAGATCTGTTATCTATTCATGAAGCAAGTCTGGCAGGACCGTATCTGCTGATATGGTTAGTCCAGTCCCAGAAACTGGATGCACTTGGGAGAAGTAAGAAGGCCTAATTTTAACTGTGTACTGTTAAGTCAGACTTTTCTTTTTTTCCCCCCTGGACTTTTCTCCAACTGGTCTGAATTAGTGAGATCTAACTGTTTCTATTTAAAGAAAAGGCAACAAAACCTTGAGGGTGTGCCTCCAAAAATCTTGCCAAAAGACACACACACACACACAC
>NW_007727114.1:450400-453343 GCF_000696425.1 Galeopterus variegatus | reverse complement strand
TTGAGGGTGTGCCTCCAAAAATCTTGCCAAAAGACACACACACACACACACACCATCACCTCCACGACCAACACTATCATCCTCACACTCTGCCCTCAGGACAGGGACACACAGTGACACACACTGTCAGGCAGTTAAGGAAAAAACAGAAATTGGGCCTCAGTTCAAACAGCTTGAAGCTAAAGAGATGGAAGGACGGCAGAGGAGGGGAGAGCAAGAGGGGTTTGGTGAAGAAATTGCTCCAAGCACAACAGAAAAGGTCTCGCCTGAAGATTCTGGATTTCCTCTTTGGTTCTTTCAAAGAATGAGTCTCTGGTTCTATTTGGCTGGGGGACCAGCACTTGTGGGGTGTGGCCTTCAGCTCCCTCTTCCTTTGCACAGTAACTCTATTGTTCAGAAACTGCGGCCAATTTATGGAAAGAGGTGGAATGTTTATGTAACTGACTCTGCTTTAGACAAGACGTTTGAAAGGGGAAAAAAATGACGGATGGAAGCAGGCCAGTCCAAACAGGGTTTTTCTTCCTTTCTGGACACAGATGTTGGTAAAAGGAGAGGGAAGGAGGGAGGGAGAGAAGAAAGTCAGCAGCTGAGAAGGAGTGCCAGAGTCCAAGCTGGCCTGAGACAGCCAGAGTCTGTCTTTGTGGCCAGGGGCAGAGCCCTGGAGCAGAACCTCCATTTTTGGAAGCTGCTGTTTTAATTAAATAGGTCAGCCCAGTCAGGGCAGCTCTGGTGTGGGGTCTGGATCTCATTAGCCTAACATGGGTGGGTGGGGCTTTCCTTGGGGGAGTGGGTCCCCTGGTGTGTGTGCAGGGGTGGGGGGCCTGGGATGAGGGAACTTTACTGCTTTCCCCAAAGCCAGGCCCCAGGCAGCCAGAGCTGCCAGGAGGGCCAGACCACAGATGGAGAATGCACTTCATTAAGCACGAGTCCGCTCTGCAGCCTGGAGGCCCAGGCAGACTGGAAAAATCAGAACTGCTTTGAGGGGGAGTAGCAGGAACAAATCTCACCCCTCCACCCAGCCCCAGTGAGGAGCAGTTAGGAGAAGGAGCCTCTTTCCTGCACATTCCCTTGCACCTTGGCGGCTAATGTTGGGCTCTAAGGCAAAGGCAGTAGCAAAGAGATGAAATCTGTCCTCCAGAGCACAGAATTCCTGTCCTTGGGAGCCCCATCTGATAGGGGAGACAGTCTCCTGCTCTTAGGGACCCCCCCAATAGGTAACCCCTGACCCTGGGACCCCTAGGCCGATGAGAGAGGCAGGACTATTGTAAATGAGACAGCAAACTCATGAAAAGTTGCCATAAAAACAGGCTCCAGTGAATTTCACACAATGTGAGGATATTATATGCTAAAGGACTTGTAGTATTTACAGTGAATTGTGGTTAAGAGGGGAGTTTTGAGCAGCAGGATGGCCGAGGCTTGGCTAGGACAACAGCCTGTGTGGAGGTCTGTGCATTATACATTCTCAGCTCTTAGGGGTGGGACTTAGAAGCCCATGTCCCCAGAGGTCACAGTTCAACTAGCTGTGGGTGGTGGGGCAGGGCCTGCATGTCTGACCTCTCATAGTAGGAGAGTAAAGACAAATCAACTGTCTGCCTAGTTTTCCCCAAGGGATTCAAATCCAGCTGCTGGGATTGCTGGGTCAGGCTGCAGCAACTTCTCTATGAGCACGTCCTAGAGGCCAGGGATCGTCAGGTGACCCCCAAGAACAAGATGGCCGTATAATTTATCATCTAAATGGGGACACTTTGGAGAGGGAGAGGAGTCTTATTAATCATTATGTTGGGCCCACAGACATAAACCTCTTCCAGATAAACTGGCTGCCATTTTACTGCCTCCCTTCCTAAGATCTGTAAGGGCCTGGGTGTGTGCAGCTGAGGCTTATGAGAAACCAGAGTAGCTTCAAATAGTCTCCTCAGTGCCTCAACCGTACTCAAAGATTTTCAGAGAAACATGATTATCATGTCAAATAAAACATGTGAATGTATAGTCTCTGTGTGTGTACTTACAAATAGCATATATGTATATGTATAGGCATAAACATGTCTATATAGATAGAGAGATATATACATATAATACAGAAGTCATGTGAATTTTTTTTTTTTTTTTTGTCTTTTGTCTTTTTCCGTGTCCGGCAACGGATCGCAACCCTCAGTGTTGCCCCCGTACCGGGACCGGCAACGGGATCGCAACCCTCAGTGTTGCTTCCCGCGCCTCGCTCAGCCAGTGAGCGGGAACCGGTCTGTATGTGGGATCCGAACCCTTGGGCGGGAGCGCAGCCGCGCTTCCCAAGCGGCGCACTATCCAGTGCACCACCGGGCCGGCCCGTCATGTGAATTTTTTAAAAATTTATTTAAATTAAAATGAGAGACCACAAAAAACAGTTATTGTAGCAAAACCTCTTGGGACTATGCCCCCAGCATCCCAAGGGACACTATCGTAGACAGGTCATTCATGGTTACCCAAATCTTTTTAATGCCCTCTCAATATTTTCATAGTTCTTCAGAGTATGTATCCCCCCATCCCAGTGAAAAGTAAAACAAAACTGACTGCATTTTCCAGTTTCACAGTTTCCCTGAGGCTGGGGCAGGTAAGTGATTTTGGTTCCACCAATCTGAATCAATCTTTGTCTCAGAACAGAGTTACCTGGGGACAGAGACAGGCCACGACAGGAAGCGGTCATCCCTTTTTGCTGGCACCAGATCACAGCAGGCATGGGTTAGAGCTGGCAGCTTCCTGCTCCTGACAGAGGCAGCGGCTCGCCTGGCAGCCAGGTCTGCAGCGTGGCTCTGGGAGTCACCCTAGACGCTCGGCCTGGAGTCTGTTTTTTCAGTCCTCCCGATATCCTTAATAAACCCCTTTGTGCTTCAACCAGATGGGGAGGATTCCAGCTTTTTATGTTTGCTTTGTTTTACAAAGAAGCCCTTCCCCCCCCCCCCCCCCCCC